>NW_017387732.1:1126875-1131980 GCF_001664035.1 Metschnikowia bicuspidata var. bicuspidata NRRL YB-4993 | reverse complement strand
TAATGGTGATGATGACGATGATGATGATGATATAGTTAGCATTCCTCTATAGCAGAAACACAAAATGTACAAAACAAGGGTAAATTCTTCTCTTTCTATCACTCCATCAAAATACAAATACCACAAAAAAATAATATTTTTTACCACTATTGCCTCAATTACTTTGACCTTTGCCGGAGCAGCGGCCAGATCTGGTTTCCTTTCCATCAGGCCTGTTAGTGGAAACGATGGACGCATTCCCGCTTTTTTACATGTTTCCAAGAAACAGAATTTGCATACAAGAAAGCTTCGGAGTTTATAGTGGATGATGGATTTGTGAAGCATGAAAAAGACAACTTGTATATCAAGGCTGATGAGAAAGGAAGGATCGTCACGACTGATTCAACTCTTAATACATTTAAACTTAAGTATGGCAAAGATCTTTATTTGAGCTCTAAGGGAAATATCTTCGAAATTTGCGAAGATTTTGTGATCAGACAAAAAGCAATTGCAAAGGAGCACGGCAGGTCCAGATTGTCTATTATGCCCTTGGTACTTAGAGTTTTGTGTTTGCAGCTTTTCCAATCCTTCCTGAGCTGTTTTTTACGATGAAAAAATTAGTTTTAGGCCCGGAGTGGGGTACTAAAGAGCACTACATATAATAAAACAACCTTTACAGATTGCCTAATATCATGAATTCTAAGTAACGCTTACAGAAAGCCTCAATGTAAAATCATTGTCAGAGTGATATCCTTGAGAAAGATTGATTGAGAGCTTTCGTCGCATCACAGCATCGGTATTCTTATTGATCACTTACATCTCTTGATCTACGGTAGTCAACTTTCTTCATACAATTTGTCTGAAAGACACGTGAGCGTAGCCCCTGGATCTCGGAAACAACTCTATGAGTCTTTCGAATTCATATTTGACGGGACCCATTAGAAAGAAACAAAGATTCAATCTTGGAGTCGTGTTTATATCTTGCGCTTGCTTGTACAGCCATTTCAAGAATCTCTTTTTTATTCCGTGATCCATAGTGCACACAAGATGATACAACGCTTTTTTAGATTAGCCGTGGTGAAGGGTTTCTGTCGTCTTGTATTCATTTTGCTCTCTAATCTGTTTCAAGCAGTATTGCTTGAGTCAATGTCTTCAATGGTAAAATTTTTATTATTCTCACTTTTGAGATAAGTTTGGAAATTAGTATATTAAATGCGAGATCCCATGTGAAATACCATTCTTTCTCTCCAATATATCACGTATTTGAACAGTGTAAGCATTGATTGACCATGATTATGAACTAAAATGAAGTGTGATCTGGCCCGAAATTTTTTGAAATATACATGCGTGTGTTCTTGCTGTTATTACACATAGCTCCCTTATGTCTTGCTCAAAACAAAGGAAAATCCATTCTGACATTATTAGTCCCTTGAAGCACAGTATAATTTGTATGGACTTCCCATTCAGGGTTTCTTCAGAAAGAAACTAGAATCCTCAAACCAAAAAAGTAGCTTAAAAATTGCTTTGAAAACTCTTGCGCAAAATTCTTTTCAGTCAACTCTAGAATGTTTCTTGGTGGTTTGGAAAAACCCCATCTAGAATAAATCTAGCCGGACGAGATACTCTGTCACGTGATAACATCCTCGTCCAGTCCGAGGGCGAAGAAAATTCACCCACCGAAGGAAGCGTACTGCTCTTTTTTGATTATGAGCTGGACGTTTACAAAGATAAATTAGTGACCTTTAGTGCTATATGCTATAAATTATACTGCCTTTTCGAAGCATTCCCTTAGGGCTACAGCGAACCTAAACAAATTCCACATTATATGCAGTATATTAACATTGACAAAGAGCGTTTCTCTTGATTTCTCCTCTTGAAATATCAGCTCATCAACCCATCAAACCGGGATATATTTTGATGTAATCAAGTAGATGGAATACATGAAATCTAATGTTACGTATTTGATAGGTAAATTATGCAAGACATAAACGCAAAAGTGATGCAGTACGTGTATGGGATTTTATAGCATGTATAGGAATATAGATTCGCGAACTGTTAGGCTCCACGTATCAGCTAGGACTTAAGTTCCTGTGAGTGCATATATGACTATATGCAATTTCTTCTTGTGAGCTTTGTCAAATATGATTGTGAGTCATGTTTGCGAGTGCCGTCAAGTTATATTGTGAATAACTCTTAAAATATCCTTTCAAGCTTTTCAGCTGCCTTCACGTGCCTTCCAGATCATATTTATAAGGCAGATGCGATTGCTGCTGTTTGAGGGATGTGTGTCCAAACAGTAATACAGAACCCTTATGTCCCGTGAGGTCCCTAACACTTGCTTTTTTAGGTTGTATAAACTATTCAGAACTTTTCAACATACTTCGCTTTTTGTTTTGACAAGTAGTGGTCTGACCTTTCAATGAAATAAGGAAGCTTTTTTCCCGTGAAATCTTTTTATAGACCGCATAAAACATGCATACACAATCACAAGTCCTAGAATCCTGAAACGTATAATGATAGTTATCAAAATCAGCTATTGTTTAAAACCAACTTTTGCATAGAATATGCCTTTCTGACCACTAATACACTATAGTTCAATCGTTCTGAATCAGAATACACACATTTTTTCGGCTAAATCGCAATTTTTGCACTCCACTTTTGCGCAGGCTTTCCCGTCTAAATTTTTACAATAGTCTTTTATATGCATGATCCGTCTATAAAAAGACAATGTGGATTTTAATTCAAACGAATATTTGCTGAAATATTTGGCCGCCGTCACAAGGATGGAGGTATTTCGGATCGTCTTCCCCGAAATTTTGCGCCAGACTAATAACAAAACCCGCTCATGCTTAAAGCTGTTTCTTTTTGCAAGTTGACGCTTAGGTTCATTCCGAAACCTTGTAAACTGTTGGATTTAGAGTGTGATCCGTGGAACTGACCACAATAGGAATGCAAGTGATTGCATTGACGGTTAAATTTTAACAAACTTTCCGTTTCAAGAAAAAGTCATGCGATAATCTTTGAACTAGACGATAAAACCGTCTACACCAAAATTTATGGACCTATATAAGTAGCGAAAGTTTCTCTGAATTAGTGGTTCTTTACCAAGAGAATAACGTTGAGCAGCAAAATGAAGATTTGTTCCACATTCGCGCTTCTTGCCTTGATATCTGCCAGCTTTGCATTGCAAGGCTACTTCTCAATTGTAACTGAATCAGATGTCCAGTTACGGATAAGTGTTTTTTTGACTAGCATAAATGGAATAATATACTCATCTCAAGAAAAATCCATGTATGGCATATCAGACGGAATTGTAAAGGACAAAATTAGCAAAGCTTTTTTGACCATGAACGAGAATGGAAGACTTGTCTTGGGTCGAAGAGACAGCAGGTTTTTGGTCGATCTTTCTAAAGGTGATCAAGACGGATATTTGAGGCACAACGACAACGAAATATTTTGTCTCAAAAAAAATGATGTTTTTGTTTCAGATTCAGGTTGTCAAGATGGACTTGAGGTCAGAATAAGATTTCATCAAGAGTAAGATCTTGGGCCTCGTAAACGTACATATGTGATGTATAAATGCTTCAAATGTCCAAAATCAACGATTCAAGCAAAAGCAATTTACGCATGTAGTCGAACAGTCGAGGCTGCGAGTGAGTAGAGAACAAATGGGAAGAGTATGCAAGGTGTCAGTGTTTTCCCTTCTTCTTTTGTCTGTCCCACTTTAGTCTGCAAGTTTGTAATTTTGGGCAGCTAATGTAAGGGGCGTCGCGTGAAATTCTTCTCTCTGTATTTCCATAACTAATCGTTCTGTATTACTAGTTGGCCACGAATTTCGCTGGAACTCTACAGGAGTTTTATTCTACCTGCTACTTGGAGGTCACGTGAAATTTCAACTGAGGCGGCTTGGGCGCCGCACGACCGCAGAACATCTGTCGTGTTCTCAGGGTACCAGAATCCGAAAGTCACCCAAACCTTACAAGCTGGAGCCATCCGCCACCACACACACAAACCACACACACAAACCACACACACAATCCACAAACCACAAACCACAAAACACAAAACACAAACCACAAACCACAAACACCACAAATCACAAACACCACAAACACCACAAACCACACCCCTTTCCTAATCTCGCTGCACCGTCCTTACCCGCCGCCATGGTCTCCAGACAGGCCCAGAAACGCTTGAACAAGGAGTACAAAACCATCCAGGCCAACGCCACGCCGTTCGTCACGGCCAAGCCCACCGACGAAAACATCTTGGAGTGGCACTACGTGATCTCGGGCCCGCCCGGCACGCCCTACGAAAACGGCCAGTACCACGGGTTGCTCCGGTTCCCGCCGGACTACCCGTTCAAGCCGCCGTCCATCTCCATGGTCACGCCCAACGGGCGCTTTGCCTGCAACACGCGGCTCTGCTTGAGCATGAGCGACTACCACCCGGACACCTGGAACCCGGCGTGGAGCGTGCTGACCATCTTGACGGGGCTCTTGAGCTTCATGACCGGCGACGAGCACACCACCGGCTCCATCGCCACCTCGGACGCGGTCAAGCGCAAGTTGGCCGGCGACAGCCACAGGTGGAACTCCGCGGAAAACACGCGTTTTGCCGCGGTGTTCGCGGATCTTCATGCCGCCAACCAGGCGCACATTGCGGCGCGCGACGAGGAGGCGGCGCGCCAGGCCGCGGCGGCCGAGCGGGCGCGGGGTGTGGGGCCCGACGCGGCCGCGGCGGCCATGGACCCGGAGGACCGGGCGCGGCTCCAGGCGGGCCGGGAGGGGGCCCGGCCTGCAGGGCCCGCCACGCTTTTGAAGATGGCGGGGTTTGCTCTTGCGGCCGTGTTGGCGGTCTACGTGGCGTTGGTGGGGGCCTGAGCGGGCCGCGGGCCGCGGGCCGCGGATGACTCGCCGGGGTTTGGGGACGCGAGCCCGGGATCTGTCTGAGACGGGGGCTTGAATATCTGAGGGCGAGTCCGAGTGGATCTGAGATGCAGCCAGACTTTCCTTGACACGGCAGTCAGAGTGGATCTGAGATGGAACTCGGAATATCTGAAGGGGAGTCAGACTTTCCTTGTCACGGCAGTCAGAGTGGATCTGAGATGGAACTCGGGATATCTG
>NW_017387732.1:1074164-1126640 GCF_001664035.1 Metschnikowia bicuspidata var. bicuspidata NRRL YB-4993 | reverse complement strand
ATATCTGAAGGGGATCAGACTTTCCTGTCACGGCAGTCAGAGTGGATCTGAGATGGAACTCGGGATATCTGAGATGCAGTCAGACTTTCCTTGTCACGGCAGTCAGAGTGGATCTGAGATGGAACTCGGGATATCTGAGATGCAGTCAGACTTTCCTTGTCACGGCAGTCAGAGTGGATCTGAAATGGAACTCGGAATATCTGAAGGGGAGTCAGAATTTCTTTGACACGGCAGTCCGAGTGGATCTGAAATGGAACTCGGAATATCTGAGGGGCAGTCAGAATATCTGCGACGGAACGGTCAGAATGGATTCGAGATGCAATCAGGACATCTATCTGAGATGGAACAGTGGAAACATATGAGATGGAACAGTCCGAGCGTATCTGACATGGAACAGTCGGAATATCTGAGATGGAGCACCCGGAATATCTGAGATGCAGTCAGGGAATGTATCTGACCTGGAATAGTCAGGATGGATCTGAGTGTCAGAACGTATCTGATATGGAACAGTCGGAATATCGGAGATGGAGCAGTCACACTGTATCTGAGGTGGAACAGTCAGGATGGATCTGAGATGGCCAGCCCAGATAAACCACCCCGAGACTATACCTGAGATGCACCAGAGAATATATCTGAGGTTTTGCACTCACAGACCATGCCTCAGTTGGACAACCCAGATAAACCACCCTGATGCGGGGCCTGAGATTTTGCACCCGAAGAATATTCCTGGAACCCCCACACGCTGCATCTGTGGCAAAACGCTCGTCGGCCTTGCCAGTGCATCTGCGGCGGGCGTCTCGGAAGCTCACCCGAAAAGGCCCCTTCCGTCCTCACAAGACGGCTCCACCGGCAGCCCGTGCCATGCCAAAACGAGCAAGGCCAAACGTGTCCCTGTGGATGGAGGCAAGGATTCGGGATGACGTTCGCTTGCTTGTCCTCCGGCCGCGGGTTAGCAAACCCCGCGGCCGTGACGTCGTCGTGCGGCCCTGATATCAACTCCTGGCGCCCTACATTGGCTGGTGTGCGTCGGCAAATCCGACAGCGCGGCGCGGCTCGGACATGACGTAGCCACGCGTGGCTAGTTCTATTTTTATCTGTCGGGCCGTGCCATGACAGCTGCTGTGGTAGAATGCCATGCTGGCCCCACAAGGGTGTCGTGTGAACAGATGCCCCCATCAGTGATTACTTTGAGAGCTGACTACGTAGAGATGCCCGGTGAAGAGCCCGCTAAAGAGCCCGCTAAGAAGCCCGCTAAGAAGCCGTCCCATGACGAGCTACCCCATGAATAGACGCTGTGTACGCATGTTGTTGAAAACCCTATAAACACGCCCTTCAAGGCATGTTCTGCACGATCCAGAAACAGATGTCTTGTCAAGAGACGTCCTTTAAGAAAGTGCCATGAGAGTCCCCTCATCTTAGAGTCCACAAATAGACGCCGAAAGAGCTGCCATGCACCCGGCCCGGGTGGAATCAGGAAATAACCCCTGCCCCGGGCATCTGCCCCTTTAAAATGCCTCTCCTGCCTGTGAAACAGACAAATGGCCCCAACGTTTTACGACAGTATTCCAGGAACTTGATGGGAACGAGGCTTGCGAGCCCTAGGCGGGCTGTCTGCAGGCGCGCCGCGTGTCCATACAGAAAGGAGGCGGAGCGCAGGCTCATCTTTGGCGCGGGCCGCCACGTTTGATGATCTCATCCACCAGGGACAAGCCACGCACGAACAAAGAAAAAAAAAGAAGCGTGTTTCGGTGGAGGCGCCCTAAGATGAACGCATGTTTGTGTGGCTGGCTGGCGCCGCCAAGCGGAGGCGTCTTAAGGCCTCGGCGCATCGCCTTTCGGTTGCAGTGGTGCATGCAGCGCCACGCGTTTGCAGGCTGCTTGGCGGGCCGCATTGCGGAAAGCGCCGGCTCCGGCGGCCCGCATAGGGCTCCATGAAACAGAGCCGCCCAGCGCAAGAGGAGCGAATAAATAGAACCAGAAAGAAGCACCAAAGCAGAACCGATCGGAACACAAGCAAAAGGACAAAAGACCAGTCACAAGAACAAGACAAAAGACAAGTCCACGTGCAAATATATACAGATACAAACGCAAAACACAAAATTCAAATACAAGAACTGAAAATCCCAAAACCTCAAACCAAAAAATAAAATCCAAACCCTGTGGCCCCAGCCTCCGCACAGGCCCCGCCAGCCCAGACCTCGTACACCAACGCTCGGCTTTTATTAGCCAAGAACGCCCGCGCCAGCAGAGCCTTCCCCAAACACCTTTTTTTTATACAGGCGGAGCGAAAAACGAGCACCTGAAGGAACACCGCCTCTAGCCGCCGGGAAAAACATCAATTCTCTGCCCTCCCACTTCTCCACACAGGCCCCCGTTGCTCAGGACCACGTTTTTCTTCCCGCTGTAAAAGCCTCTTTACAGCCGTCACAATAGTCGCCCCTTTCTACGGCGCCCTGCTTGCCAGCGCACACCTATAGTTAAGCCCGGCCCGCCAGCCCTGCCTCCGGACACAAAAACAGGCGCCTACACCAAGCGCCAGCCGCCCCTTCTTCCAGCAGCACTTTTTTTTTTTGAGCCCGGCACGTGGATCTCCAAAAGCAGCCATCCACTAGCGTCCCGTCCGTTCACCCTAGTGCCCGACCCGACGCTCGTTTCGGCCAGCCCTCTTTATAATTTGGAGAGCACTTTCTTTTTGAAGCCACTTTCCTTTTGGGACCGCTTTCTGTTTGGAGCCACTTTTTTTGGGACCGCTTTCTGTTTGGAGCCACTTTTTTTGGGACCGCTTTCTGTTTGGACCCACTTGCCTTTCGGACCCACTTGCCTTTCGGACCCACTTGCCTTTCGGACCCACTTCCTCCCGGGAACCGATCTTGAATCGAGACCTCATTCCTCTTCAAAACCGGTCTCTTCCTCGGCACCGGTCTTTTTGTCGGATCCCGTCAGATCTTTGCAGCCGGCCAAACGCCCGAACCCGGCCACCCCCTGACCCGGCCACCCCCTGATCGGCCATGTCCGTGCATCCGTACAGACAAAAAGTCACGCCGTACCCGCTGGGCGAGCTCGAGCCGCACACAAAAACAGACGCCCAGCACGCGCCGCTAGACGAGGCGTCGCAGCTCAACCGCGCCGTGCCGGCCGCCATGATGGCCAGCCCCCGCTTCAACTTGGGCCCCTTGGCGTCGTCCGAGAGCCTCTCCACGGGCGAGATCCCCGACATCACGCAGCACCTCTCGCGCCTGAAAATGCTGCTGCAGTTCCCGGAGCCCACCGGGTCGCCGTCGACGAGCCCGCACGACGAGCTCCGGGGCCACACCCACCAGGCGTCTGGCAGCCACAGCTCGTCCGCAGGCCTGGCACTGCACAACGGTCACAACCGCCTGTTCTCTCTGACCCTGTCCATGTACCTCGACCGCGGGGACATGGGCCCGACGTTGGACTTCAACCAGAACTTGATCCACCAGCACTTGGGCGCCAACAGCTCGCACTTGATGCCGCGCATGAAGACCATCGAGATGTACCGCAAGAACGCCAAGAAGCTGAGCGACCCGGCCGTCTTGTTCCAGTACGCGCAGTACATGCTCCAGACAGCGCTCTTGCTCGACCCCACCTCGGCGTCGGTGTCCTCCAGCGACGCGTCTCGCGCGTCCGCCGCCACCGCGCCGGCAACCCCGCTCACCGACACCCGGCTGCACTTGCGCTCGGCGCTGTCGCTCTCGCTCGACCAGAGCGTGTCGCCAGACCCGGACTTGCGCGCCTCGCTCCTCAAGGAGGCCTTCCGCTACCTCCGGCGCCTCTCCGACAAGGGCTACGTCGAGGCGCAGTACTTCCTTGGCGACGCCTACAGCTCCGGCGCGTTCGGCAAGATCGACAACAAGGAGGCGTTCAGCCTCTTCCTCTCTGCGGCCAAGCGCGGCCACACCGAGTGCGCGTTCCGTACGGCCCACTGCTACGAGGAGGGCATGGGCACGGGGCGCGATGCCCGCAAGGGCGTCGAGTTCTTGAAGCTGGCCGCGTCCAAAAACCACCCCGCCGCCATGTACAAGCTCGGCATCTACTTTCTCTACGCACGCATGGGCATCAGCGACAGCCCCGTCAACAAGAAGTTGGGCATCAAGTGGCTCGAGCGTGCGCTGGGTGTGGCGACGGAGTTGACCTCGGCGGCGCCCTACGAGCTCGGCAAGCTCTACCAGACTGGCTACTCCGACATTTTGATCAAGGACGAAAAGTATGCGTTGGAGTTGTTTTCACAAGCGGCCGCACTTGGCCACGTGGAGGCTTCTGCCATCTTGGGCCACAACTACGAGGTGGGCACCATTTTGGCCTCCGACCCGAACTTGTCCATCCACTACTATACGAAAGCTGCGTTGGGCGGCCACGCTCAGTCGATGCTCGCCATGTGCGCGTGGTACATGGTCGGCTCCGAGCCCCACTTCCCGAAGGACGAGCAGGAAGCGTTCGAGTGGGCCAAGAGAGCGGCTTCGTGCGGACACGCCAAGGCGCAGTTCGTGGTGGCCAATTTCCTCGATAAGGGCATTGGTTGCGAAAGAAACACCGCCGAGGCTCAGGTGTGGTATATCAAGGCTGCCGAAAACGGTCAGCAGAGGGCTCTCGGCAGGGTGCAAGATCCCAAGATGGTGGCGGCCATCACCAAGAAGTTGAAGAAAGCCAAGAAGTATCAGCCCCCGACCACAGATCTGGAGGCCCAGGACAAGGACTGCGTGATTGTGTGATGGCACACATCTCATTCCATCGGCCACTTGTTCCAAGATACGGTCCTAATTGAAGTCTCTCCTACATTTTGCATTTGAAAACACTATCGATGCACGTACGAATTACTATAGCATAGCCGTATAGAGCAATGATAACACTCACGAAATACTACATGTTCATTGAGAAACACCCGCCAAAGCGATGCGATGCTGAACAATCCTCGTCGTCACCCATAGAAACCCTGAAGTCATCCATCGCAAAACACACCGCGGTAAAATGCAAGCAAACGCTACAACACGCGCCAGACCCCGCGTCTCGGATCGGTGGTCTGCATATACGACGAAATCATTCATTTCGTGCATTGGCCAGAGAATATGGATCTGCACAAAGGCAGCATCGTGCCTTATCCAGACTGTGTATAGCGGTGTCTCGTCATTCGGAATAGCCTATATATTACCCAAGTAGCAAGTGTTGGATGAAAAGCAAAGCAAGACAACGTAAACGTATTTGGTCATCCCTTGACATTCCCTTAGAAGCCTCCAGTTGCTATCTTCATCTGCAGCACATACTACAAAGTCCGCGTATATTTAAAGCCCATCTCCTTTGTGTGCTCTACCTTGTATATTGGACTATCGAAAATGTCTTTCAACGCAAACGACAATAGTAACATAAACGACCACAGCCACCAGTATCACCACCATGGCCATCAGGACCACCATGACCATCGGAATCACCATGACCATCATGAACACCACGACCATGACCACAAATCGACACTAAAAAAGGTTGGGGACAAAATCAAGGGAGTTTTGGGAAAGGACTCCAGTGATGACGATGGCTCTGTTGGCAAGACCCAAAATACGACTGTGCCCGGAGAGTCACGCAGACCGTCCGCTGGTAACCCTGTCTCCATTCCATCGGAGAGCAATGAGATTCACAGTCCCTCAGGACGGGCCGAGGGCATTTCTCCCAGCTCAAAGGACAACCACAGCTTGTCCGAGAACACACAAGATTCGTACGGGTCTCACATGCCACCCCAGGAATCGTTTGGGGTTGCAGGCGGCGACTTCTGGTCTTCTGGTAACCAGTACAAGTTGACCAAAACCGAATACGAGCCTGCCGCGGGAATGGACGACCCGTTCCAGAACTCGGGCGACGCGTATGGCTCTTCAGAAAGAACCAGCACGGGAGTCCCCGGCGAAGGCGGCGACATCTATGGAGCCAGACGAGCCCAAGAGTCGCTCGGTTCATTCGATGATGCCTTTGGGTCACCCGGTGGAGGCAAGCACGACTATGAGGGCCCCAGCAAAGGTTTCGGTACCACTGGTGGCGGAGGCGACTCGTATGGGTCCGGGTATGTGGAGTACACCTAGAAGCATGCACGTGGTTGGACCACTCCGCCGTGAGACTTTTGCAATGCAGCCTGGGCAAGTGAGTAGATCATAATGCAATGTGAGTTTGGAATCCCTCGTAGCAGCAGGAAAGACTAGTCGGAGCCCACCATGCTGCTGTTCGCGTCAGGGCACAGGTCAGGTCCGGCCGGGTTGGCGTCCGGGCATGCCTCGCTGGCGACTTTCGTGCTGGCCTGCTTATTTAGCAACAGGTGCTTGGGCGTGGGGCCGGGGTTCGCCGGAAGGGCGAGTTTGTATTCAGCCAAGGCGCCCTGCGGCGAGCCAGCGGGCCGGCCCCGGGCCTCGCGGTCAGCGCGTTTTGCCGGCGGAGAGTCAAGCACGGACGCGCAGTCCATCGCGTCGAAGTCAAGCATCGACGAGTTGACGCGGTTCGAGATGGGCGAGTCCTCCTCGAGGTCGCTTTTCGGGAGAAGCGCCGAGTTGTCCATGCTGATGTCACTGTCTTCAGCGAGCACCCCGCCCGAGGATGAGTCCGAGCGGCCGGATTCCAGCGCGAAGTTGGCCCGGCGCAGCCTCAAGCTGCGCTTGGTGGCCGGCGAGTTGCGGAGCGGCGACGTGGACAGCCGCTTCGGGAGGACCGAGCCGCCGGGCAGGACCATGAAAGGGGGCGAGCCCGCAGCGGCGGGCGTGGGCAGGCCGGCGTCTTCGCGGGCATCGATGAAGCGGGACGCTGCGGCCTCCAAAGCCAAGTCGTAGTCCAGGCCGTTCATCCGCTGGAGCACCGCCGTGGCCTTGTCGAGCGCATCGTCCACGGCGGCCTCCGCACGCGCGTCGCCGCCGCCGGCGCGGTACCGCTGCGAGGAGTCGATGGTGTGGCCGAGCACCTGCGACAGATACGAGAAGTCGCCCATCTGGCCCACCAAGTAGTCGAACAACACGGACGAGTTGATGAGCACGTCGCGCTGCAAGCGCTGGCGGAGCAGGTCCACCGCGTCCTGGAATACGCGGGTGTGAGCGGCGCCCCAGCCGTCCATCTCCTGGCACCGCGCAAGCGCGTGGGCCACGGACGCCTCGAGTATGTCGTCGACCTGCTGGCGCGCGTCGTAGAACCGCTCCAAGCGCACCACCTGCTCGCTGAGCTTGTTGTGGAGCTGCTCCGCCTGGACCACGAAGCGGCGCACCGCGTGCGACCGCGTGCCCGGGCCGCCGTGCTGTGCGTGGGCGAGCACCTGGTGCAACTCCTGGAGGTGCAAGAGCAAGAACTTGCGCTTGGCGAGCAGGAAGTAGCGGCGCCACTTGTCGTGGTGCGGGCGGTCCACGGTGGCACGCAAGCTGGCCACCGCGGCCATGAGGGCGTCGAGGCACGCGGCGTTCTGGGCCGCGAGCCGCTCGGCGGCAGCTTGCACCACCGCGTCCTCGCGCGCGCGCAACTCGTCGATCTCCAGCTTCTGCTCGGTGATCATCTTGAGGTACGAGCCCACGTGGCGGTCGAGGCTGTGGCGGTTGCGCACGAGCTTGGTCTTGATCTGCTTGGCGCGGTCCGCGTACTTGAGCGTGTTCCAGGTCTCGTCGTAGTGCTGCGACAGCGGCGACACGCACACGATCATCACGGTCTTGCAGTTGCCGCCCAACGAGAACTTGAGGAGCCGCGTGAGCTTCAGGTCGCGGTACGGCACGTGGTTGCGGCGGCCCGGGTCGCACAACGCGTTGATGCAGTTGCCGAGCGCGAGGAGCGACTTGTTGATGTTGGCGCCCTCGTTCAAGCGCGGCCCGCGGTTCTTGGTGGCCGCGGCCCGCTCGCTGCCCGCGAGGTCGATCACCGAGAGCGTGGCGTGGGTGTGCTCCTCGCTCAACGCGGCCGTGCGGGCGCGCAGCGCCACGTGGATCTGGAGCACCGCGTGCGACCGCGACGACGCGGCGTTGGCCTCCGTGGGCGACAGCGTGCGGTTGCGGTTGCCCTCGGCGAGCAAGCGCATCACGTCCGCCACGCACGCGGGCCGGTGCGTCAGGAGATTGGCCACCACGATGCGCTGCGCCAGGTCCTCGCGCAACACGAGCGCCTTGGCCGGCGTGGCCGGCGCGAGGAGGTCGCGGATCGTCTCGTTGTAGATCTCGAGGAACGACACCTGCACGTCCACGTGCCGCGTGTCCGCGAGGAGCCCGATCTTGCGGTAGAGCTCGGCCATGGTCAAGAACACCACGCCGGGCGCGTCCGCGGTGCCCAGGATCGTGTGCGTCTTGCCGCAGCCCGTGGCGCCGTACGCAAACACCGTGGCGTTGTACCCGTCGAGCACGCTGTCGAGGAGCGGCCTGGTCGTGCGCGTGTACACGTCGTGCTGCGACGCGGACTCGTCGAAGAGCTGGTCGAACACGAAGCGGCAGTCGCGGAGCCGCCCGCGCACCGCCGCGTTCGGGAACGCCCGCCGCTGCATCGACGCGAGCGCGCTCTGCTCGGGCGGGTCGAACACGAGCATGCGGTCGTCGACCACGCTGACGATCTTGCGGAGCGCGCCCGGCACGGGCCGCCCGGGGCCGGCCGCGGGGTTGGCCGCAGTGTCCAGGAGCCCACCGGCGCCCGAGAAGACGGGCGTGCGCGGCTCGGCCTCGAGTCGCCGGGCCTCCTCCGCGGTGAACGGGCGCACGCGCACGGCCACGCCGATGGACGACTGGCGGGAGGCCGGGCGCGCGGCGGACAGCGGCATGTGCGGGCTGCTGCCGCCGTGGGGCGGGAGCCGCCGCGCTTCGGGCGGCTCCTGATGCCCGGTTCCGGCTTGGTGGGCCGGGCCCGGGGCGTTTTGGCCCGTGGTTGCACGTGCGGCACGCCCGGGGGCAGGGCCGGCCTCGGGGCGGCCGGCGGCGGCGGAAACACGCTCGGCGGCGGGCGTTTCGGCAGGCAACAGTGTGCTTGGGGTGCCGTGCGATGCGCAGAGGCGGGGGTCGTGCGAGCCAGGCACACGGGTCGAGGTTTCGGGAGGGCGCTGTTTGGAGATACCGCTGCGGGGCCTGGGTTCTGCTGGGAAGCCCGTGTGGGAGTGTGGGGCCGGCGCGGAGAGGGTGGCGGTGGTCTTGTGGCGCGATGCTTGGGCGGCTTCCATCGAAGAGCAGGGTGTTTTATGTAAACACATGGCCTGCAGGCAGCGGCGGGCGCGGGCGCCGGGCGACCCGGCCAGACCAGACCAGACCCGGCGGGAATGGCCCGCCAAACGGGCGGGGCATGCGACGGCCCAGCGCGTGCCGTGCGCTGGAGTTCTCGTGGAGGCCCGAATTACATACATTTTCTACCTGCGTGTAAAACTTCTTTCCCGAGGGCACGTCCATGGTCCCCGCGCTCAGTTGTCCGAGCTGCTGTCGGCGCCGTTCTGGTTGCCCATGAACAGGCGCGCCATGTTCTGCAAGGCCGGGTTGCCCATGAACAGGCGCGCCATGTTCTGCAAGTCCGGGTTGCTCATGAGGCCCTCGAGCCCGCCCTCGCCGCCCATGCTGGACGCCATCTGCCGGAGCATGGGGTTGTTCATCAAGCCCTCCATGGCCCCGGGGTTGGACATCAAGTTCTGCGCGGCCTGCATCACCTGCGGGTTGCTCATCATCTCCAAGAAGTTGGGCATGCCCCCGCCAAACATCGACGCCAAGTCGGGCAAGCCGCCGGCACCGGCACCGGCACCAGCACCGGCACCAGCACCGGCACCAGCACCAGCGCCCTCTGCGCCGGCCGCGGCACGCGACGTCTCGGGCTCCGCCTTGCTGATGCTGCTCTCCAACTCCTCCTCAACGCGCTTCTTCGCGGTCTCGTAGCCTCTCTTCATCGCATCCGAGGGCTGGGCGCCCTCCACGGCCATGCCCTTCTCGTAGGCCTCCATCGCCTCCTTGGCGTGGCCCAACGCGTACTGCGCCAAGCCCAACCGCGAGTACGCCTTGGAGAACGCGGGGTCCAACTGGATGGCCGCCTCAGCGTCCTGGACCGCCTTGTCGTGCTGCAACGCCGACGAGTACGCCGCGGCCCGGTTCGACAAGTACACCACGTTGGTCGCGTCCAAGCCCACGGCCTCCGTGTACTTGGCGATCGCCGTGGCAAAGTCCTTGGCCGCCATGGCCTTGTTGCCCTCGGCCTTCAAGGCGTCGGCTTGTGCCTTGGTCTCGGCGCTTAATTCCTCCTTGGCCGCGGGCGCCACGGGGCTGGCGGCACCGGCCCCGGCGCCGTTGACGGCGGCAAGCAAACCCTTGCCGCCGAGCTTGGCAAGCGCCGCTGGCGCGTCGCTTTTGTCCACGGAGAAGGCGTCGGTGATACACTCCACAGCGACATCGATGGACTCGGAGAACTCCTCGCTGACGGTCTTGTCGGCGACGCTGGCCGCCAAGAAATCGATGATGGCCAACGCCAATTCTTGCTTAGTGATTGCCATTTTCGGGTGTGTTGTTTTGTGCACTGGGTCGGGTGGGAGGTAGATGCAAATGAGGACTTGAGAAATGGGGGCGTGGCTGCTGGGGAGGCGTGTTTTAGGCGTGTGGCCCTGACGATCCCCACGGTGCGCGCGGGTGCACGGGTGTTCCAGAAGGTTCCGGGTGCAAATTCTGGGGCCTGGTCCCCGAAGCCGTCGGGCTGTGCCCTTTCGGGCGATGGCTGAATTCTGGGATACCGGGTCTGGCTCGGGGCTTGCCGCCACGGTCTCCAGAATAGGCTTTTTCGGGACGGCGCATGCATCGCGGCTTGTATCCAGGCCACCGGTGCCATGAAGGGATTGAGGATATAGTGGTGTTGGGTATCGACTGGCATCGGGCACTGCGGGTGGTGTGTTTGTTGTTTCCGTTGATATCCGTGTCCTGACTCCATTCCTCCGTATTCTTTTTTCATATTCTTCGCCGTATTCTTTTTCTTCTCCTTTAGGTTCTTTTTTTCTGTTGTTAATCTTTTCTTCTCTTCTTGATCCTTTCTTCTCTTCTTGATCCTTTCTTCTCTTCTTGATCTTTTCTTCTCTTCTTGATCCTTTCTTCTCTTGTTGTTCTTTTCTTCTCTTGTTGTTCTTTTCTTCTCTTGTTGTTCTTTTCTTCTCTTGTTGTTCTTTTCTTCTCTTGTTGTTCTTTTCTTCTCTTGTTGTTCTTTTCTTCTCTTGTTATTCTTTTCTTCTCTTCTTTATCTTTTCCTCTCTTCTTATTCTTTTCTTCTCTTCTTATTCTCTTCTCTCCTTCCTTCTTTGCCTTCTTCGTATTCTTCGCTTTATTCTTTTTTCATTTTCTTCTCCTTCTTTGTTCTTCTTCTTTGTCTTTTTTTCCTTCATCTCCCCTTCATCTCCGCTTCCCCTCTCCTTCTTTTTCATTTCTTCTCCCTCTTACTCTTTTTCTTCTCCCTCCTATCCTTTCCCTTTCCCTTTCTGATTCTTCTCTCTTCTTCAGCCTGTCAAATGGTTCTGATCAGCAGTCAGGTCGACTTTTACCGCTAGAGACTAGACCCATTGTCGGCAGCTTTCTATAAGTCCTGTGCCCCACCTCAGGAAATCATAATCAGCAGCGTCAATTGAACCGCAGAGCGCTCATATTAGACCACCGTCTTTCAAAATCTCAAATGGGGAACCGTGGCGCTCATATTAGACCACCGTCTTTCAAAATCTCAAATGGGGGACCGTTGCGCTCTTGGGACCTCGTGACTCACCAGAAGTCTCCCAGGCCAGACCCGGTCTGAGGCGCATGCTTAGCTTTGTACGTTTGCCTGGTATTCACAAGAGCAGACTATGCTCTTTGCGAAACAACGCATGCATGACACCAACCACCTGTTCACGTCGGGCTCATGTATGTTCGAGTTCCATAAAGAAGCTTCGAGAGCTCAAAGTGGCGGTTTCGCAACAGAACCAACGACCTGTTCGTAAACTGCCTTATGCCAAACTTCAATGCGCCCGACCTGTACTCCAAAAACTGCGAGATTTCCGCCGCCAACGCCTCGTGGACAATCTTGATGTCCACGTTGAGATCCATGAGTTTCTTGACCTCCTCGGATTTCGCAAGCACGAGTTTTCGGTAGCGGGATTTCTTGCTGTCTATCAAGCCAAAGCTAAAGAAAAAGCCGTCTTCTGGATCCTCTTCTAGAGGCATTTCACCGAGTGATAGCGTGTTTCTCCTGGACATTGAGCTGTCGGACATGGCAGAAGGAGCACTATCTACACTTTCCGAGTTATCCGGCGCATTCTGGCTCATATGTGGAAGAACCAAATCCTCAAACTTGTGGAGATCCGAGTTCATCTCTTTGATTTTTGAGTATGTCTCGCGCCACCTCCCAGTCTTCTCAATCACCGAGTTGCATTTGGCAATGAGTTCCCCCGTGCACTGCTCGATCCACCCAATATACTTTTGAAGCTCGAGGTACGGGCCATCAAGCCGCCGAAACTCAGTGCTTCCGTCTTGATGGCTCCTCCCCAACCCGCTAATGTTGCAGAAGAACTGGTCAGTGACGTTGCGAGTGTCGTTTTGTCTCACGATCGCCAAGGCGGTGAGGGTATTAAGATCACTCAAAACACGCCTATACTTCGAGAGATCCGCAATGGAGTACTCGACGAAATAGACAATCTCTTGGATATTCGACTCAGATAGAGTCACGTCACCAACAGCATTGCGCGCAGATTCCCTCTTGATGGAAATCCCATTTAAAAGATCCAACCCCAGGGCCGAGTCATCTTTGCAGCATTTGGCGAATAGTCTCAAAAACTGCTTCCTTCTGTCGGCGCGAAGGTAGTTTGAGAGAGCAAAAAACATGGACAAGTGCTCCAACATGCGATTGCTCTTGTACTTTGAGCAGATGGGCACTGTCGTCTTACCACGTACAAAATTCATCCAGAATATCTCTTCGGGTGGCAAGAAACTCATGGAGGATTCCAACTGCACGAGCTTATAAAACTGCCGTATCTTTTCTAGCGGGATGTACTTGGACACGAAAGTTCCGTTTGAGTTCAGCCGACAATGGAAAGTGTTGATGGTCCAGTCGCTGCTTGCACCGTCATATCTTGCATTGACAAACCCAATCTGAATGCTATTTCCCCTGGGATAGTATTCGCCAAAGTACTTTTCTGCCACGCAGCGTTCTATTTTCAAGAACTCCTCATTCTGCCCGCCCAAGCTCTTGCTGGCAGAAAAAGAATAGTAGTCCATGAGATTGTAGCAGTATTTCGGTTCTTCGATGTCAAAAACGAGCCGCGGGTCTCTGAATATGTTTTCTAGGTTAGCAAGCCGATTATACCGCACGTACAAGGCGACAGGAGTGACGCCTTTGTGGTTCATCTGGTTCACATTCATCAACACACGAGGTTCAGAAAGCAAGCGTGATTCGGGCAAGCCCCTTGCAAGGGCGTGGAGCAAAGTGTTGCCTGCCCTGTCTGTATGAGCATCGTAGGATATGAGTCCCAGTGTGGTTTTACTCATGACGAAACGAAATGCTTTGGCCACCAACTGTTCGTATTGCGGATGGTCGTAGCATCTGCAAAAGCTGAACAACGGAGTGTGTGAGCTTGAGTCCCGGGCCTCCCAATCGATAAGCATGCCCAACCTGTCCAAAGCGGAGAGGTCGTGAGACAAATAGTGGCCGACAGACCGGCCATTTGCGTCTCTCGAATTGAAATACAACGCCTGTTCCTCGCGAGTGGCGCTTGCAAGGAAAACATCGATCAATTCACAGACAATCTCCGGGACTTCTTCTTCAAGCGCGGTCATTAGCAAGTTCTGGTTGGTGGTTGTGTTCTTGTCAAAAATGAGATCTTCTAGGAGAATCCACTGCTCGGTTCGGTTCAAGAGCATGGAGAAAATGTGGTGGTTGCGAGTTCTGATGGCGAGATGGAAGCAGCTCTCGCCGTTGATGTTTCTACTGCGCAACACATGCTGCTTTGGGAGCTCTTTGCCACTGAACTCTTGCTCCACCGAGTCCAAAAACGCTTCGACGGTATCCACATCTTGCTTCTGTATGGCGTACCAGAATCTGTAGTTCTTGGCGGAGGCCAGGCTCATTTCCGCAAGATGGCCGCTGTCGCCAGACCCATGGAGATGGAATATCACCGCGTCGATGTTGCTAAGAATGTAGCTCATGAAGCCCCAGTCCTCGTCGGTGCCGTGGGGGGCGTTGCCCTCTGGGCCTTGCAGAGAAAACCCGAAGTTGCGCATGTAGAACAAGTGGGCCTCAAGATTCGGCACTTTCGAGTGCACCACCACCATGATCAAGAGCCCAATGAGCGTGTCTGCGTCGATGACGGGCCCCGAAAACACGTGCGTGGCGTCTGCCGTCAAAGTCAGCACCGTTTCTTTGATCACGGCGATTTTCAGTCGCTGGCTGGCGACATTGGGCCCCGAAAGAGTGGCAAAGATATTGATGGCATCGGCCACGCGCCGGTGGAGGATATTGAGGTCCCATGGAGCGGTCACAGGCACGTCGAGCTGGTTCAAGGACAAACATGCTAAGTCGTCGTACAAGGCATGTGTGAGCACGGTTCTGGGACACTCCAGGTCATCGATCCGCTCGCCCGGAACAGCGTCTTTGTACTGGTAGACGAGCAGCAGCCACACTTGTTTGTACATGTTGAGTTCCACGTACTCGTGGATCATTCTGTTCATGTCGAGCCCCGGGCCACGCGCCAAAAGCGACTGCAACAAGTCGTACGTGCGTTCGCCTTCAGACGTGTCTGCGTTCACGGCGCTTTGCACGATCTGCGACGCGGCCTGGACGAGGCGGTCGAAAAGCCGCTTGATTTGCGTGAGGGGCATTTTGCGTTGTGTTCGGAGCAGCTCGACGTCGCGGTTGTGGTGGTGGAAAAGCGCATGGAAACTGGGCAGCATGGTCTTGGCGAGAATCGGGTGTTTTCGGAGCCACTCCGCAAAATCACCCACCCGGTGCTGTGCCTTTGGGTCAGGCGTGTTTTTGAGGGCCAGGAGGTCTTTGGGCGGCGTGTCCACAGCCGGCTGTGGGCCGTATAAAGAAGCCTCAATATAGATCAACGAGAAGGAGCATCCCTGGGGGAAAGGCGGGGAAAACGACACGAAATGCCCCACCGACACCACGGCAACCTTCAAGCTGTTGCGGAAGCCCTTTCCCGTGAAAACCGCCTTGTTTTTCAAGAGAATCTGCTTGCCGTTCATCGTGCTGTATATGAGCAGATATTGCTTCGATACAGGCGTCACTGGCGCTGGCGACGCCGACGTGGTTCGGATTATATGGCTGCGTACAAACTCTTCGTTTGTGTAGCAAAGTTCGACAAGCCGCTGCCGCGCCAAGTCTGTGCAATTTAGTAGCACCGAGGCGGGAGGAACTAGGATCGAGAAATCGGAATGTGCTTGTGCGAGCTCATGTATGGTGTTTTTGAACGGCGTTTTTTCGTCTGCGTTGAAGAGGGCGTCGAGGAGCGGGTTGTGGATGCGCACGTGCGCTGGCGCCTTGTCATTGCCCATGGAAAAGGAGAAAAAAGCGGACTTCAGGAGGGTATGCTGTGCTGTGGGGAGGTTGTTCCATGCTGTTTGCTGGTGACTCGTGTCACGTGTCGCGTTTGTATGGTGGAGTGCGGGCCGAGAGGATGACTACGTGAGACCAACTAATAAGACTGCCTTTTTGGGGAGGCATGTTGACTGAGTGTAGGATTGGGTGGGGAAGACGATTTGGGGCGACAACAGGTGTGTTAGAGATTGGTGAAACAAGTTTTTGTTTTGGGATGAGAAAAGATGTTTGTGGGATTGGGTGGAGAATACAATTAATTAAGAGGCGTCTGACGGGTTGGGAGGATGATACATTGAATTATGACCAAGGCGTCTTGTAGGGTTTGATGAAGAATATATTTGAATTAATTATGATGTAAGGTATTTTATGTGATTGAATAAGGAACATCTTCATCATGACAAAAGTCGTTTTCTGAGATTGGGCGGAGAAAAATCTAATTCAAAGGCGTCTGACGGGTTTGGTGGAAAACACATATACTTATCACCAAGGCTTCTTATGCAGTTTGATGAAGAAAGCATTAGTTGCATAATGACAAAACGCGTTTCTGAATGGTAAAAATACATTTTATCATGGACTGTGGGATAACGACACTTCAGTTCGAAGAGTGGGGCCGTCCATATGAGCCGCTTCAAAAGAGAAATTGCATGATAGTCTCGGACACTGTGCTTGAAAATACACCTGTAAGTCTAGCCCCATTGTTTTTTTCCACTTCTGGATTTCCTGTGGCTGAAGATGTGCGTTTTTCATGGCTGGCTTGAACTGCCCATGTCATGATTTCTCCGGGCGTCACACTGTGACGTGCCCTCGAAAATCCGGATTTGGCCTTTTTTTCTTAGATTCATGAAGTTTCATTCCTCGATTAACGCTCTCTGTATCTTCCTCATATGAGTCCAATTCTATAGCTCGTAACCCAGAAGTATGGGAGACTGTGACAACCGGGACCTATATATGTGGCTTCACATTTTCAGAAGTAGAAGCAAAACCAATCAACGAGCAAAAATGGAGAATTAAAAGAGGACTGCAACTGAAACAATTTCGGGACTTTGGATATCTGCATGCTTAAAATCCTTGACTCCTTGAAATACAATGAGTGATTTTAGCAGGCATTGAAATGACATTGTGAAAGATCATACTCTTCCGTAAACATCAAATTCTTTCAGCAGACCTTCCGATCTTATGGCTATACTCAAACAATATCCACAAAGAACAGCGCGTTCTTTTTTGATTTTATGATACCTTATGATACCTCAAACATAGACCACACATTTGCACCAACTGATTTTCTGCAACAAAGCTCTATCCACCCAATAGCAGGAATTTACATAGGATTTTTGGCACTGACTGTTGTAAAATAACATATATGCAACAAGATTTCTCCATCCCGATTTTTCAAGCGTAGATTCGAAGTCCTATACTCATCTCGTACGCTGTGTCGAATTATTATAACCGAGCTTCCAAACAGCGGCATTTCAGGCGCTATTTCTGTCCATTCGGACTACTTTCCGGCGAACAAAGAATGTCGTATCACACTCAGGTAGGATATGCATGAAAAATGACCGTATCAAATTGTTTGAAATCCCCAGCTAGATGGCCCACTCTTTTTCCTCGATCTTGAATCACTAGAGTAATATGATTTGAACTTAAATAACTGGAATGATCTGACCTATGACCACCGAAGAAGTCACGACGGGATATTCAGACCACTCTCAGAATTTTCTTTCCGTTTAATTTTTTTTTTTTTGTTTTCCAAGCAATGGCTGTTTACATGAATAAATGCCATTTCGTGAATCCCGGCCAACCGCACCAACACCTATTTAAAAAACCTGGCAAGAAGAGTTCGCCCTGAGATGACAAGGTTTCAGGCACCGCTATAACCGAAGCCCAAAGCAAATCTTTTTTTTTTATTTCTTTTCCTAGAGAATGGCGATCCTTAATTACACGTTCGGCTGCAAATCAATGTGCCATGTTAGCCGATGGCCCCAGGATTTGGGTCTTCAGTTCGCGTTTTGACCCGTTGCGCGGGGCCACAAATGGCTGCAAAATTCGGCCCCACGGCCCCAAGAAAACGCGTAGGGCCGAAAAAAATGGGGCCAAAAATTAAGAGGAAGCAACGGGTCGCCACATACCGAGTAAATTAAATGTATGAGAAAACCCTCCAATTTCATTTTGGAAACAATGAGAGAAAA
The DNA here is from genome assembly GCF_001664035.1 of Metschnikowia bicuspidata var. bicuspidata NRRL YB-4993. Taxonomy (NCBI): domain Eukaryota; kingdom Fungi; phylum Ascomycota; class Pichiomycetes; order Serinales; family Metschnikowiaceae; genus Metschnikowia; species Metschnikowia bicuspidata. Next base: position 1,108,938 of record NW_017387732.1, on the reverse strand, counting down.
GTGGAAGAAGCCATTAACCTTTCGAGATGCAAGAGATGAAAAGGGATTTTTGCTGAGTGTTTTTCAAAGATTGCTGAAAAAACCCTGATCTAGGGCTTTAGAATCCCTTCAGGACTTGTTGAGTCCTTAAAAAAAATCACCAAAAATTTTAAATCAAACGAAAAAAATACGGAAATTATCAGTGCATCGGTCAATTTAAATCTCCAAACCCACAACATGATTTTACAGTACCAGCCGATCTAAATTATTCGAATAATAGTTGTAGAATGGTTAATAAAACGTGGATACATGCTTGCTATTCCATCAATATTACCATTCTCTGGGCTCAATGAGTCCTGTCACTAAAAGCTTGGATTTAAGATGAAAATCAACACAGTGGGACAAGATGAATCTAATCAATATATGTTGCTTGCAAGTGTGAAGTTCAGATAAATAGTTATAAGCATTTTATGGTGTATCCTGGAGTTTCGATCAGTTGAATTTCAAGACTCGCTATTTGGCAAATGGACAAGCCTTTTCAAAATGGTGACGAAGCTCACATAGCCGGAAATCAAATCAAGAATAGATGACAAGCCTCTAACCTTTGATTCACTGGTAAAGCTGAAATTCACAAAACAGGGAAGAGGCCAAATCAATGCAGTTTAATTTCATGGGGTTTTATCAGGTTTAAAGTTAAAATGATTAGATACACAATAATTGTCTCGGAACATAAGTCAGAAAAACTCCTTGATTCCCAAAATTTTGAGAGCATTGAAGTAATATCTCAAAAGATTAGAAGACAATCTCAGCAATCCTGTCAGTCAAATTTATAGCTCTAAGCGAATTTTGCTAAAGAATCTGCCAAGGCTTAAACGAGACATTTCATAAACAAGTTGACACCTCCAAGCAATAATAATTTGATAAAGGTTCAGTTTTCATACCGCAAAACGTCTGGGATTGACTATGCCTTAGAATTTACAACGGTACATTCTATCATATCAATAAAATATGCCATAGACGTTTTCACACCTTGGCGACAAGAAGTTAGCGCTCTATTGGATCTTTTTGGTTGGCGTAGCTTCTTGGTGCAACACTTCTTTTCCTGAAGATACAAACCCACTAAAGACCCAACACAAAACAAGTTTTCGACATCAATTTTCAAAACACAGACGTCTTCCTCTTGCTGACTCGATACGTCGTGGCACGTAGCAGAACCCAATTAGTCTTCAAACAAACTATTTTATTCATCCTAAGTAATTTCTGGAAACAAAATTGAGTTCCAAAGGAACAGCCTCATTGTTTGAGAGAAGGAGCACATATTAAGGTGAAACGTGCAAAGTAAGTATCGATAAGAATTCAGTCTACGTTCAAAAGAAAAGAAAAATCTTATTGAATTTAGTTTCCTGCTGATTTTATTATGACATAGATTACTACAAAGTGGAGCGCTTCAATATTTATCGAAGAAGTTGACCCAAAAGCGTAAGAGCCATTAATGAATTTGCTCCATGAAGCCTAGGTTTTTCTCATGAGGTCTCAGGGAACAATAAAACATTTCCCCTGATATTTTCCCCTGTTCCTTTTATCAAAATTCTTAAAGGTTCGATATAGTCAAAATCCTAATTTCAAATCGAAGCCCTGAAATGACAAGTTCTAAAGCGTGGCGAACTTGCAATATTCGAGAATGTCTGATCTGAGAGGGCAGCTAGTACCAGCAAAGGCCACTCGGACCAAAAAATAGTCTAGAAGATGCTTGTCACTTTCTTAAATCGATCGTGTTTTTTGATAGATCTTTCCTGATCCAGAACAGAGAATATTTTGACACTTTGTTCCTGGGATCAGAAAACCATCTTTAACAAATTGGTTGTAACTGGTAACTCGTCTGTGTCATCTCAGTGTGATGTGTTGGGAAACGATTAGATAAAGCATAGAAGTACTACAAGTTTTACTTCTTAAATGAGATTAAAGATGATATTCTGTGAGGAATATGGCCCAACCTGACTTTTTCCAACTGTTGTGAACATGATGCAAATCATGATCAACATCTTAGATCAAAAGACGTGCCATAGAAATGGCGCTTGATTAATAGAGATCATAATTTTGTTAAAATCCCTTGGTGCTTGAAAGCTGGAAATGATGCTGACCATGAATGAATTCTGATAGCCTTCTCAAACGACTACATAGGGTATAGCCATTGTGAAAGCGTGAAATTAAATTGATATTCTGATTTTGTTGTGATTTCGCTAAATCTAGAGCTGACCATGACAGGATGAGAAAAATGGAAAATAAACTGGATTCAAAACCTTAAATCCAAAACCCAGAAACAGATGTGTGAAAGAAAACCTCAATCACGTTCAAAATTGCAATTGACTACTATTGCGACATTTGTGTATTTGAATACATGGTTTTCTTTCAGTATTGGTTGACACATTGGTTGGTCTCTGTTCTATAAATAAAATGTCCAATGCCACATAACCACACGGCGGCTCACTCGGAATATGAATCCCGATAACATATTTTCTTATAGCATGCTGTTTGTCACAAGGTTTAGATGGCTCCGTCACAGACCAACTTTGAAATATTTTCCATTGTAGCCTGGTTGTGTTCGAAGACTGAGTATTTTTCTAGTTGCTCAAAAGCTCTAGAAAGTTTGTGGTGCAATCTCTGGCCACCACACCCAAACACACCATCCAACTACGGGAGACCCCCAGCGGGTTTCATCCATGGTGACGATGTACGGGGCCTCAGCCAGCCACCTAGATCGAAAGCCCAGCGACCTGGTCTGTGAGACCATCGCGCTTCGACACAATGTTCCCCAACTTATCGTATACCACATCGTCGCCGTCCAGCTCCGCAGTATATTCATCCTCGGGCTCGTCCTCCGAAGCATCTTCTGACTCTTCGCTCGCCGAGTCCGCGATGATGTTGCCTAGGTTGTCGTAGCGGACATCGGGGCCCGGTCCGTCGTCCCCATCTTCGTCCTCATCGGCACTCTCGTCGGCGCTTCCCTCGTCACTGCCGTCCATGGGCTGGCGGTTGACGTTGCCCATCATCCAAACGTCGCCCTCGGCAGACTGCTGTTTGCGCTGCCGGACCTCGTCCTCCAACTTGGCCATCCACTCGTCCTGCGCGCGCTCCACCAGCGCCAGGTCCGTGCACTGCTGGTACACGCGCAAGAGCTCGCGGTTGATGTCCAAGAACGTGGGTCCCCAGGAAAAGTTCTGGAGGAGCTCGGCTGCCAAGCCCTCGCGCCCCACAATGGCGAAGCACGCGGCGAGCGCCTCCACGCAGTTGAGCTTCCAGGGCCGCCCGTAGTTGACTGTGTTGGCCGCCACCAAGTATGGCAAGAGCCGCTCGTGCTTGCCGCCAATCTTGTTGAAAGGCACCTCGTCGAGCCGCGCCCACGAACACTCCACCACCGCGGCGCCCTGCTGTTCTACGATCTCGCGGTCGTCCGGACACACCACGCCGGTGCCGTTGGGCGACACCACAATGCCCTGGAACTTCATCCCCACGCGCAAGTTGCGAATGTACCCGAGCCGCTCGAGCTTTTTGCCCAGGCACCGCTTCGGGTCGCAGTGGTCAAAGTCCCACATGGCGAGCTTGACGGGGAACTTGTCCGTGTCGGTCCGCACCACGACACCCTCCTCCTGCCGTCCGCGGCGCACGTGGTGCTGCTTCAGCTTATGCCCGTTGGACGTGCGGCCCTTTTGCGCGCGCTCCTCGCTCGGCTTGTTTTTTCCCTTGCCCATACTCGCCAAGTAGTTGCAAATCGAGGAATGACAGCACTCGCGATGCGCGGGAAAAAAGAGTAGTGGAAAAAAGATTTTGGGAATATGGTGGCGCCTGGCGGGGTGGGTGCAGCCGCGAAATGCAGGGGGTATCCTCATTCTATATTTGTGTTTTCAGTTTCATCTGGGGGGTATTTTTTTTTTTGATGATTGACCAAGTTGCCGCCCGGTTCCGGCGTGCTGCCGGACATGGATATACGAGTATCAAATAGAACAATTCCAGAGGCCCGGCCGCCTGGAAGTCAGAACCAATTTGCAGTTCGGTAAGAAGTTGGTGTTTCGAATGTTTGTTTTTGTTATTTTTTCATCTTTTCGGGCTAAAGAAGAGTTGGTGGTGGCTCGAAACCAGGAGGCGAAAACCAGGCTTTGATCTCTTGACGCGTCACGTGCACGCCAGGATCACGGGCACTCTTTGAGATTTCCCTGGAATTTGGATGGGCTTTCCAGAAGGTTGAAAATTCGACCTGGGAAATACTCTTCGAATATTCTGCGGCCATTCGACTTGTTCTCCCGTGCATTGGTATAGGCGGTTTCTTCAGGATTCCATATCTGTGTTAATCTCTTAACGGCGCGCATCTAATTTGGCATATGTTCTCAGCCAGCAGTTGAGGTTCCAGGGTGTTTTTAGAATTCACGGACCAAATCTAAGCTGTGTCGTGTTTTTTGTCTGCTCGAGAATGACATACGTGGATGCGGAAAATTCCTGGTGTATGGCCAACACAGTTCTCTGATCTTTTGTTTCTGACACCATCAAGTGAAATTACCTGGACATCATATTTGGCATTAGATAACATTTTTCCTAGCCCTCTTCTCAGTCAACATGGCAGAATGATGATCACTGGGGCGAATGGCTTTCATATTGGGTGTAAAACAGCAACTTTTGAGAGAAAAACAAATGTAATTGTTGGTCTTGATTGTTATGCGTTATGATAGCATCGTGAGTAAAATACTTCTAGTGGTTGTCTCGAGTGGTTGTCTGGATGAGCAGACTCGCCATCGGAATAGAGCTTTCTGGCATTCTGTTCTGCAAAGCGCAATATCGACAAAGCAAAATCCAAAAATGCCTTTGAGCTGCCCCATTATATATGAATGAATATTTGAAGCACACATCTTATTTGGCGTGGTTCATTTCCTCGATTTGTTTCCTCGCATGCTCTCTGTCAATCTGCTCCACTGACAAAAAAAAAAAAAGAAAGATAATGTGAAAGGGAGATGTTTCGTTTCACCCGAACCGCATTATTCCGTTTGTTCAAGTGTACAATTAAGTTTATATATAATGAAGTTTTTACAGATAAATATTAATTTGCCGACCTATTCAACAAACCGTCCTATCGAACAAAGAGTATTGTGAAACTACAGGTTTGATATCTATTTTGGCAGGGTAGATATCCCTTTTGCACATCCTAATCACATTCGACTTTTTAATTGAGTACGGATCGTGGCTGCTTCCATGATCTCGATTTTACTTTCTGCTGAATCTCGTAGTCAAGAGCTTGGTGGATATGAGGGGTTATAGTCTTAGCTCAAACAGCCCACATCCACAAAAAAGAAGTTTATCACATAGAATATATATGATTTTTCACAACTGATCAGACAGATATATTTTGAATACTTTGGCTAGTGAGACAAACCTCGTCACTTCAACAATCCGTAGATTTGAGAGTTTCATATAAGATGCTCTTTCAAAGGAGTACCATAGTTTCTAGAATTAGACCGTTTGAGAATAATAGCTTTCTAATATTTGAACATCTCATTTTGAGGGAGACATCCCTATGAACTTGAGATCAAGCCCTATGATCTTGAGCTACGCCCTAAATCGATACACGATTTTTTTTTATTCACAAGAGTAAGAACATGTCTCATATAAGCACCAGTCTTGTTTTCCGTGTCTATTCGACCTTCACACCTCGAGCCTCCAAATTCCCTCGTTTCATAAACGGTAACATGACGTATAATTGGGACTAGCGTTTATAGCATCTGAACGCCGGAGCATGCCAATCACGACGACGATCTTTCTAATTGATAGTCGTGCTGACAAGTTATGATAATGTCTTCTCTCCGGTAAATAGTAAACGCATAACATTGTGTCAACAGGCTCTGAGTATATATACGATCTTGACGGATTCAATACTTCAGAACATCAAGTGTCTTTAGCTTTAGTACAGCTACCTAGACCAGTTCCAAGCACGGATAGTTCCACCCTTTAGATTATTAAACCAATGGGAGGTTGCATCTCCTTATGATGTGATTAATTTACTGGCAAGCATCATGAAAAAATTTGGAGTATTTCTTTGCTAAAAGAGACCATACTACCGAGCTTCTCAGATTTAGGGTGGTTCGAGCCTTGAAGCACATTCACGCTCGCATACATTTGCAGTCAGAGCCTTCAGAATCAAGTATGTAATCTTCCGGGTGGGTAAAGCTATCAATATAGCTGGCCAGTGTATTCATTGCCTCATTGTGGCAAAAAGACGAGAATTTGTCGAAGAAGAGATTATGCAGAATTCCCCGGGTTAAGTTTGAATGAAAATAATAGATTATGGTCAATTTGTGAAACACTACTCATGATATACGTCTTCTTATTTTTGCAGAAGGTTTCAATAAGTGGTCTTTTTAGTTCCTCGAGCGTCTGGCCCCTTTGTTCGATCTTCTCCAAACGGTGAACATGCTAAGTGAATAACACTTAAGCTTTTCATTGAAGAACAAGGAAACAATTCGGTTCTTATGCTGGGATGTTCAATTGTGTCGTAGCAAGAAAAGCTTCAATGCCATCATCTGGCCTCTGGTGATCAATTAGCTATGGTGCCTCGATGTTCCATCTCAGCCCCAGTCCACGGTCCTCTGATATCTCGCTACAACTCCACTTCAGCAGCCAGTCTACAGGATCGATATCTGTAATGTTTCTATTTTTTTATGATTTGTTACCTATAGAGAAATGAAAGGCCAGAGCCCATACCAGATGTGCAGGGACCCAGCATATTAGTAAGACATGATGATGAGAATGTACCCAGGAAGTTGAACGGAACCAAAGCACCTAAATGCTGCGTGACGTAGAATCAGAAGTCCTCGTCAAAGGAGAACGAGTGGCTCGACGACGTGGCGTCGTTGGTCTTGGCCATGACACCGGCCTTCTGGTAGTCGGAGACTCTCTTCTCGAAGAAGTTGGTTTTACCAGCCAAAGAGATGTTCTCCATGAAGTCGAATGGGTTGGTGACATTGTACACCTTCTTGTTGCCCAAAGCCACGAGCAATCTGTCGGCGACAAACTCCACATACTGGCACATCAAGTTGCTGTTCATACCCAACAAGCTGGAGGGCAAGGAGTCCGTGAAGTACTCCTTCTCGATGGAAACAGCCTCAGTGACGATTCTCTCGACGATCTCCGGAGCGGGTCTGTTCTTCAAGTGCGAGAACAACAAGCAAGCAAAGTCAGTGTGCAAGCCCTCGTCACGGCAAATCAACTCGTTCGAGAAGGTGAGGCCAGGCATCAAGCCCCTCTTCTTCAACCAGAAGATCGAGGCAAACGAGCCAGAGAAAAACACACCTTCGACGGCAGCGAAGGCCACCAATCTCTCGCCAAACAAGGCCTCCTTGTCGCTGATCCATCTCAAGGCCCAGTCGGCCTTCTTCTTGATGCATGGGATGTTGTCGATTGCATTGAACAAGAAGTCGGCCTCCTTGGGGTCCTTGATGTACGTGTCAATCAACAACGAGTAGGTCTCCGAGTGGATGTTCTCCATCATGATCTGGAACCCGTAGAAGCACTTGGCCTCGGGGATCTGCACCTCGGCAGAGAAGTTCTCCACCAAATTCTCGTTGACGATTCCGTCGGACGCGGCAAAGAACGCCAACACTCGCGAGATGAAGAACCTCTCGTTGTCGGTCATTCTGTTGTTCCAGTCGTTGATGTCCTTGGACAAGTCAATCTCCTCGGCGGTCCAGAACGATGCCTCGGCCTTCTTGTACATCTGCCAGACCTCGTGGTACTTAATGGGGAACAATACAAAGCGGCGCTTGTTTTCCACCAACAAGGGCTCGTCCTTCTCCTGCTCCTTCAACTTGCGGCGCTCGGTTTTGTGTGCAGTCAAAAACTCCTGGTGGGCAAGCGCAGCGTCCTTGATCTCCTGGACGACCTTGGCGGTCTCCAAAGCATCGCCTTCTTTGATGTTGGCGGGACGCACAATGTCCTTGGGCTTGCCTACAAGCGAGTCGGCGCCCAAGGCAGAATCCTTGGCAGCAGCCTCGGCGGCTAACTTGTCGGTCAACGAGGAGCCCTTGAGGGCAGACATCTCGAGGTTTGAAATCTTTCCGGTCAAGCCGTGGGTGGGTGTTTGCTGGACAGACATGATTCTGGTTTGTATTAGTGGTGTGCTTTTTTGGATGCGCGGGCGGCAAATGCGTCGGAGGTATAAGTGCGGGCGGCTAGTCTGGTAAGAAGCAGTCGGCGGCTAACAGGAAACGGGTGTTGCAAAGATGCGATGTGTTTAGCAAAAAAACGGATGTGTGAAAAAAATAGGAAAGCAAGGGACGCGGGGCCGTTTGGGTTTATATAGAAAACACGTACTGTACGAGGAATCCGAGAACGGCGATCCAGTTGTTATGGTTTTGGGCAGAAGAGAGCGAAGGAGAAAATGCAGAAAATTTGTATGGCGGCCGATGCGCGTGTGCGGCCGTGCCACGTGACGCGCGACGCGCGACGCCTCGCGTGTGCCGGCCAGGCGCGTCGCGGAGCAACGCTTGAAGGTTGCTTGGCCGCGGCAACGTTTCGAGTTTGAAACACGCTTGAAACAAACCTGTGGTGAGTCCGGGACTGGGAGCTCAGCACTTGTGCGGTCCACGTGGAATGTTCCGCTCTGCTTTTCCAGAATTTTAAATAACGAGATCACCTTTTGAATTTCAGGCCCATGAATAAAAATCCGGCTAAGGAGTGCTTCGGATCGTCGAAAGGGAATGGGTGGCTGGCCGCCTGCATGCACGGCTCGTGTTGTTGTTTCTTCCCGATATAGTGATGTTAGTGCGAAGCACGCGTCCGCCTTGTCGCGCCACGTCTCCCAAACGCGTGTTCCGGCCCCTAAGCGACTACGACCGGCCTGATCTTTCAGATAAACAAGAGATCATCTACCCGGTGGCGCGCAATCTCAATCAGGCAATTACGCATCGTATTTGTCACCATCGGTTATGATGAAGGAAAAGAGCGAGCACGGACATCCAAGCGGTTGCTAACTCCGAGTCTCGCTTAGCAAATTCATAGGCACAATGAGGCAAAAGCTAAATGCGAGCGGGATTTCAGCAGTGTCTCTGTTGAAATAAGGTAAGCTCATCTTCGGCCGAAAGACTAACAAAAGACCAGTCCCAGGCGTCGTGCCCGGCAAACGGGACATCACGCTGGTGTACGGGTTTTCAGTCGGATCACGGCTTGCGGCTCCCGTCAGTCTGCGTACTGACTTGCTGTCAATGACCGTCCCAACCAGTTCCATATGCTTTTTTTTTTATTCAAAAACCATGTACAATCTTAACACTCACACTACGACAGAACCTGTCTCTCTTTAGCAAAATAACTTGCCCCGTGAGCGTCGTCGATCGGCGTTGGTAAGTCCATAATAGGATGTAAGGTCCGGGACTTGGCACCGAAATCCTGCCGATCACTCACGCCGTTTGAAGCCTCGTAATAGCCTCTCAAGTCTTCATTGAGATCAATCGGCTTGCCAAGCCCGACTCCATTCACCGGTTCAGCGCTATATTGACTTGAGTCGCCATCCTTGTACATCTTCTGAAAATCGTCAGAGCTGCCTGATCCACTGAGATTCATATTAAAAGGGTTTTTCTGAGGACTCTGCATTTTCGACTGTAATGGCGAAATGGCGCCATCAGCAATACTTCCGCTGTCACCCTCGTCATTCACTGAGTTGAACAAATCATAGATGTTGTCTGTGCCCTTGAAGTCTGTGTCAATCTGCTTACACCTCAAATACTCCTTCAAAGTCGTTCTCCATTCGCCTTGGCCCCAATTCTGCAAGCGGGCAGTATCGAAGTTTGCAGCCACCACGCCATAGGCATCTTCAAGGTCTAAGTAGCAGTAATGAGGCAATGATGGCAAGCCGAAGAGCATGGAGATGGGGTCTTTCTTGTCGCTATTGAGATGATCTGGGCGTCCGTACAACTTAAAGGCATCAATGATGTGGACAAAATTTCTGAGCATGATCTCGATTGCCGACACTCCGGGGTGCGCCTCTGGCATCAAGTACAAGTAATTCGTGGTGACGAAATTGTTCGCAGTTTGCTTCTTGAAGAAGTGCTTCGATTTCGTTGTTGGGGAGCCTGGGTTGGACACCGGCGCATCCAATTTAGGCGACGGAGCATGGGTAAAGAAAGACGACGTGGAGCTAATGGAAGTGCTCCTGGACCTCGTACCTGAAACCTGAACTGGCGTTGGAGGGTTCAACGAGCCAAAAGAGGTGACGGAGCTTCGCCGGGAATGAGGTTTTGGCGATGTGGGCGATGCATTCCCAGAGAACAAGTGCTCGTACAGCCTATTAACAAATGCCTCTCCATCCAATTTCATAATCAGGTTGAAGTCAATCATGCGGTGGTCCTCTGGGTACACGTTGTACACGGAAAAGACATCATTCACATACAAGATCAAATTCTTCTTGGTAATCTTGTCTGAGGCGTAAATCTCGACACGACCATTCTTTTTGGCATCACCGGGAACAATTGCCATAAATACCTTGATCCACTTGTTGGACACCTGGGGCAAGCGGAGATTGCACCACTCGAAGCGAGTGAAGCGCTTCTTGTGGGCCAAGAGCGTGTAGATGTCAGACAATTGCGGGCCTTTCCAGGACAAGACCACGGCAGTAAAGGCCTCATTGAGCGAGGTGTGCTCGAACTTGGCCAACTGCATTGCCGCGAGCCACGTGTGCATGTCCAGCGCATCGGCGAAACGGAGCGAGACGACGTTGAAGTCATAATCTTGCAACACGAGCAAGTCGTACAACAGATCGCCACCCGGGACGGGGCCCCGCGAGGGCACGATGCTGCAGTCCTGGATGTTCAAGTAGCGCGGTTTCAGGTGGCCGGCGAACCAGAGCAGAAGCTCCGTTCCTGTCAACGTGGCATCTGCCGCGAGCCACGCCAGCCCGTCCTCGGTTAAAAGGCTGATCGGGCCGCTCGCGTAGTGCCGGAGCCGTTGTGCGTTTGCCAAGTTCACCACAGGCAGCAACTCCGCGGGTAAGTCCGTGATGATGGTTTTCTGCCGATGGCGGAGCGTCTGCAGCGGCAATACCATCGAGTTGAGCCCGCCCGCGATGGTGCTGGTGCCAGAGAGCACCCGAGAATGGCGGATGAACGACGCCCGCGGATGTCTGGGGAGCGAGGATGCCAGGCGCCGGCTGGACGGCGACGTGGGCTCGGAGAATACCGGGAGGTCCGTGTTCAACGCCGGGGGCGCAGGGGGGCGGAGCCTTGCTTCCTGAAGAGCCTGCTCCAGAGCGGCGTCGTTGCTGCCGAGGCTCGAATAGAATGATTCTTGCGACGGCACGGCCACGCCGGGAATCTCCGGGAGATTATGGCCGGACAGGCCGGCAAAACTTATGGCGGGGCCCTGCGTGTTTGTGGTCATGAAAGGGGTGTTTGTGGCAGGGTCGGGGGTGGTTTGAGCTTGCATTGAGCATTCTGCCGGCGCTTTGGATGGGGCGGGCGCTGGCTTCGGCGGCACCGCCGGCGCCAGTTTCGGGGCGTTTTTTTTGCGACCAAGAAAAGATAACGAAACCATGAGTGTGTTTCAGGGGCTTTGTGGTCGGCGGCTAACAAGGGGGTTTGCAAGTGGCCGGGAATTTGCAGATGGCTGTAAATTTGGACGTGGCTGGGAATTTGCGGGTGGCTGTAAATTTGGAAGCGGCCGAAATTGGGGGTTGCGAGAGTGGCCGTAAAACCTGAGACGGGGAATTTGCGCTGAGAATCTGGGGCCAGATGGCGGGCCGGGTTTTATGAGAAAAATGTGCGGCCGATCGGACACCTGGATGACGAATGACGGAGGCGACTTTTTCTGGGCAGGCCGGCGCTAAAAGCAGGACACGAGGGGAAGGCCGGGCGGGATGGCAAAATGGGGATATGTGGGCTGTGGGAGAGTAAGTCCTTGCACAAAAGAAGAAGAAAAAAAAAGCCAGCGGGTAAAGTGTCAAAAATGGGTTCATTAAAAATACGCCGGCGCTTGCTCGTTCTTTTATCTGGGGCAGGGCTGAGGCAGACATGTGACCGGATTCTGACCGCGAAGCAAGCATCCGGAATGAGAAGGCAAAATAGGGAAAAAAAAACGGAAAATGTGGAGGGAGGAAGGAACAGCCTTGGATGGTATGGAGACAGCAATCCTGGAATCAGGTGGCGGAAGTAAAAACAGGCGGGAGGACGAAACTAGAAATGCCCTGAAAATATCATCAAATTCTGTGTCGAGCGTGAAATGGGAGCGACTTCCTTGTCGTGGACAGCACTGGTTCATAGGGCATTGTAAAAAGGAACAATGAGAAGCAAAAAAAAAAAAAAATTGGAAAAAAAATGGTTATGGCGAATGAGAAAGGCACTGCCCCTTCAGCCGAGGTACTCGTATTTTCAGGTGATCCGTCTTTGCTGGGAATATACTGTAGGTACTATGTGAGCAGACAGGGAAACCGGGTAGGTTATACTCACAACCATGCGCCGAAACAGGGCGCCCGGATCCGCACCCTTCATCTGAAAGTCCCCCCGAATCGGCCAGGGTTTTATGTTTGTTTGTTTTTTGTTTTTGTTTTTTGTCTGTTCGGTAGGTTTCGGTTTTTGCGAAGACATAGCACACCTTCATGCTGATCCCTTTCCTGGCCCTTAGCTCTTCTTTTATTTATCACTTTTGCTAATCCCTGGAATGTCTCATGTCAAAATCTAGGGACCAAAAAATAGCTTCGCGCATCGACCGTATACGGAAGTTTTGCAGATACGCACTGCGTGCAGGGCAGTATGCGTGGACTGTATTGAGTGCCACGAGCTGCGGCCTTCCAGTCGTCTTTGCTATCATTACATTGCTGCGGCATAGGCGAAACGTTCCTTCCAATATCGCGACATGCACGGCCTCGGTCGTGTAGATGGTTTTTTTCTTTACGGAATCAAATTCCGATGAAGACACCCCATCAGGACCACATGACATGTCCCAAAATCGGATCTCTTATGTTTGTGGTAGGGAGGGGACTCGCATAGGGACTCGAATTATGCCACCTTTTTTGCGCATCTCGCTATCCAGCCTTGTTGTTGCCTTGCAAAATAGACTGAAAACACTGATCCTGCCCGACTTTCAGGCCCTGCATCCATTGCCCTGAGAGAAATGAGTGGATATACCTCAATAGTGCTGGGTGAGGAGGCCGAGGCATTCAACCAGAAGCATATTTCCATTAACTCGGCCTCTAAGTAAGTCGAGGCCGAAATTATGATGTATTTGTCAGACACGCACGTCAAACACGCGCCAGTGTTAGATTCCTTGCAACTGTTCTGTGCACACTTGGAATGGCAAAGCGAGTGGGGCTGTGTCTTATTTCGTCGTTCCAATTATCGAGCATGCGGTCTGTGGTAATATGCAGTCCTGTCGGCGTAAAACAACAGTTTTAAGCCAAATGGTGCAAAAAACAGGGCTTACTCATCTGAGGCTGGGGTGCAGCTCACAACCTGCCTGCTTCGTACCTTGGCACGAGTCACCAGAATCAAGGGCACGCTTTTTTTGCTGTCTCTGACCAAGTGAGTCCCAGCACGTGACAGTTGTCTTACGACAAATACAGGGTACCATCAGTAGCTATGCAAAAGGCTTGAAAGTGACATTTCGGAAAGTTCAGCCGTTGTGCACATCAAGACTCTTTGGGTTCGTTTTTCCCAAGCCGCTCAAAAATATCGAAGGCCATGAAACGAATGGTGAGACTATATGTTTGCTACATATATTTCGAGTCCTATTTGCATGCTTCAGTTGCTGCAATGTTGATGACTGGGAATTCTCACTTAAATTTCGGAAAATCGTTGGTCTTGTATAGTTCTTCACATTTCTTGATTAAGGTGGGTTGAGCCGCTAGACCATCGAGTCTAGCTTTGGTATGCTCCTTCAACTGACAGAGAAATTCCAAAGAGGTTTCAATTCTTTTGTATACCTGTTTCAAGGCATAGAATATTTGAAGACATCACAAAAGTAAATTGCATCCTCATACTTTCAATTACGTAAGCTTTTGTAAGCGATGATCTCCTGATTGAGAATGAGTTGGTTCAACCCATAAGGTTGGTACTATACCGCACCCTCGTGGTCTTTTCGAAAAAGCAGTCTTGGCATTTCTGCATTCCTTTGGTCATCAGGTTCGTCATTGACATCAGGTTCACACTGGCAGACCAGCAACCTGAGTCGAATACCAAAAACTCCAAGTTTTAAAGTTCAAAATATTTCCCTCTGGTTATATTTGGATTCAATACATAGAAGTACTCGACTTCAAGATCCCTGTTGTTCACGAAGTCAACGTCTTTTACGGGAAAGAGGATATGAAGGATTCCCGGAAACACTGGGAGTTCGAACCAAGCAGGATTGCTATTCCTGGGAAGTTTCTGATCCACGCAAAAATATCGATGTTAAAGGTTTCTGGGTTGATGAGATTGTCATTTTGAAAAGTGAGCAAGATTTTGATTCCATCTTGAAGAAGAATGAGATGCTCGTCACAACGACACCCAAGTTCAAAATAATACAATTGAGTGATATGCACATTGGGCAAGATACTGGCGCATGCTACGATGATTACAAATTTGATATCGATACTCTCGAATTCGTCAAATCTGCGATACAACAAGAAGGCGACGTCCAACTCATCGTCATTACAGGCGACATGATCGATGTCCCACAAACCACGCATTATGGATCTGTGGTTTTGAAAGCCTTGTCTCCCGTGTTTAAGTCAGGGATTCCTTTTATTTTCACATTCGAAGATTCGGATTATAGGTGCACGGGTCACTTCAACAAGATCGAAATCTTGAATTTCACCGCCAGTCTTCGTGGGTGCTATAACAAACAATACGATGACCTAGACCACAGGCTACACGGATTGTCCAACGGGAATTTGAAAATCTGCAATGTACAATCGACGTCAGAGGATGGGCAAATCAATTTGCAAAACCTTTCGTTGAAACCCGCAAACGCTCTTGTTACCTACCTAGACTCGGAAGGTAAAATGGTAAAAGACTCGCAGGCCAATTACGTGTACCGTGTCAACCATAAACAAAGTTCTGATACTGAGAATAAGCTTCTCTTTCTTCACTACCCACTCCCGAACTCTCGTCCTAAAGGAACCGTGAAGTTGATCGTTTCATACAATGAGAAACATGAATTGGTAACCGAAACCGGCAAAAAATTTCTAGAAGACATCAAGGCTAGTGGCTACAAAGCTGTTGCTGTGGGCCATGAACACAAAACCGATGCGTGTATCTGGGAGGAGAATACTATAATGCTGCCGCTGAAGGATCTCAGGTCATGTTTTTGACTTCAGTGATGTAGTCAATATTCGCCTTTGTGCAGAACAGCATAGACGAAAGTGTCCTTATCTGGAGGTCACGACTATATGTAGGTATATGGTATTGGATAGATAGTAGCGAATGAGCAGACTTTTTCCCAAAATCAGTTTAAAACAATTGTATCGCTTAATTTAAATTCCAGATACCATCCTGTCCGGGGCATACGCCCTTGATTGGCAAATACTATAACATTTTTATGTTATCAAGCTTACTGCTGAATAATCATAGCGTTTAAGAAGAGTCCTTGTTTTTCCGGGATTTTACTCTAAAGGTTCTTTAACATTATTACAGGTAGAAGTTGGATAGATACGTTTGTTTATTCCCATGATCAATGTAGCGGCAATACATAAACCGTCCAAATGGATGTAGCTTCTCATATGCTAACAATTATGTAACATTTCATTGCATACAGCTGCTACAGATCTGCAAATGTTAGGAAAAGCTGTTTGCTGCCTCAAATAGCACGAAAATTTGCATGTTGTATGGCAAAAATATGTTTGGGATAAATGTGTTGGGTCGAATGAAAGTGGATTCGAAGATACAAACGTGTTTTTTATGCTGTTTATCACTTGGCTCGGAAAAATAATACAATAAAGAATCATGTCTGTCTAACCTATCTGATGCCGAGAATGAAGCAAGTCGGGGCCTTTGAATATGAAAAGCATTATGCTAGGGGTGCTCAGTACAACATCTGATCTCACCATAAAGTGGCATATATGCAGAGACGAGTATAGGGATTCCTGACGTTGAGCTAAAGGTTGTAACCTTGAAGTGCCTCGTTCTTGTAATTTGCCCCTGGGAAGACATTTATGTCTGAACAAACGCAAAAGCTATGAAAGAGATGATTTGCTGTGGCATTGGATATTATAATGGACAATTTAGCAACCTATCTCGGCCTGAAAATAAGAAATCGAATAATGATTGCTACGACTTCACTTTAGCTGGACAATTCAAGTGGTCTTTTTTCTTTTATAAGGCAAAAGCTTTTTGTATCGTGTGAGCCGGACTGCTAATTAATACCTCGTATATATTCACGTATCATTTAAAACCACAAATATATAATACTCATGTCGTCACCAAGTTATTCGTATTATTCAATTCAATGAGTTAGTGGACTTTCCCCTATCCACAAACCCTTCCAATATTTGCTCATTGTTTCACGAAAGGGTGCGACCGATTATCTGAGCATCGTTTTCAAGGGCCCATAAATAGGAGCGAGGACTGATTGGCTTCAAGAGCCTGATCCTCGTGCCAATTTTCTGGGACTCAAGTGATCTTTTCCAAAATGCCTGCTAAAACTATTAACGACAAAAATTAGTTCTGGCTGCCCGAGACCTACAACTGACAAGAAAAATGTTTCATGAGCATATTTGGGATCAAAATAACACGACATGAAAAAACGTATGTTGGGCCGTCTGGTCCATGTCGCAGTTAGAAAGGATAGTACATTATACTCAGGCAAATTATGTCTACCCCTTTTATAATACAAAACACAATTTAACAAAACACGAATCTCATTTCGTCAAAAAATCCCCCTTACCATGTATCCCCAACCCTCTATAAAATTGCAGGATGTTTGTGTCGCGGTTATCGTCATAATGCTGGCTAATTTCTTGATGTTGGAGCTTGCACACAGGTCGGGTCTTGGCGCCAGTTTTTATAACGACCAGCAAAGACACTTTTAAGAGGATTCTGTTTGGCAGCCTCAATTTTCATCTATCATAGCAAAAGGTCTTCACAAATTTGTATTTCTCCCTACCAACTCTGATGTTAAACACGTCTGATTTTTGATGTTTAACCAAGAGCTTTTTTCGTGCTTCGCGGGGCTCTCGCAGGCACCATACAAAATAAACACCCGTGCCTAAAACCCTTGTTTCAGCGCGCAACCAGCAGGAACACTTGAACCGTTCATTCTCGATCGAGATTTTCTCAATAACCAATGCCTATTTCCGGAGATATTCAGATTTTTGCTTCAGCGAGCCGATATAAAAAAAAGAAAGCCGAAAATGAGTAGTAGCAATGCTATGTGTGAAGACCGCCCCAAGAAGTCCCCTCAACCAAGTGACTCGCGTCAGGAACGCGCGTGTGCATGCGTGTCGCGCATGTGCTGGCTGCAGCGTGAATAGCCAGCACTTTAAATATAAAGCCGACTTGAGATGCATCTCCCGACCGGCTGATACACAATTTCAAACGTCACCTGTGCTAGATAGCTAAGCTTCATATTTGCCTACACATTGTCCCTGTCCTCGGACTAGCCACTCTCTTATACCCAACCCTTCACTCTCCTTACATTACCATCAATGAAATTTGCAACCATTGCACTCCTCCTCCTGGCATTGACAGCCGCCTCACCAGTTTATGAAATTGAATGGGTCACAACCACCAGATACACTACTGTAACTGCCGGCTATGATGAGTACACGGCTGCTTTCCCACAGGCGGCTACATCTAGCTCTGCGCAAAATGTGCCCGCAGAAACCCCTTCGGTTGAGGTTAGCCAAATCTCATCGCTGGCTAAGTTGACCACTGCCACTCCTGAGCCTGTAACTCAACCAACCACCACAGCCACCACTTCAACCCTGCTGAAAGTTAGCCCCACAAGTTCGACGACGACTTCCAGTGCTAGTACAGCTACCGTTTATAGTGGCGATGGTACTTATTATGACACTGGCCTCGGTGCATGTGGGGAGACAAACACAAATGATGACTACATTGTTGCTCTTAGCCATGTTCTTTTTGACCAGTACACCCCAGGCACAAACCCCAACGATAACACCTTGTGTGGACGGGAAATTATCGCCAGTTATGAGGGCAAGTCTGTAAAGGTGACTGCTGTTGACAGATGCGAAGGTTGCCTGGAGTATGATTTGGACTTTTCGCCTGCAGCTTTCAAGCAATTAGCAGACCCGGACTTAGGGCGTATAAAGATCACGTGGGAGTGGGTCTAATATCCGACCTCTCCGTGAGCGGCTCTTTGTTCGCATGAGCTTTACTTAAGTAACCATGTATGTCTTTATTCCCATATTCTAGTTGTTTTTTTTTTTTGTTTTTTTCGGTTTTGGGTTTTGAATCTAAGTATGAGCTTGTTGGCTCTGAGTGTAGCTTAGGTTGCTTCAAGCTTTTAATTGAAGGTATATTAGCTAGTCTGCACAGTCGAGTATAAAAGAGAGAGCGATTGCCTATCAACATGGGGATTTTGCGATACTACTACTTTGAGAATTGTTTCTCTATCTTTCCTGGCCTGTGTGTGAGGCAGTCATTTGTTGGTTTCTTGATTCTGTTTTTCATACGAATACTTGAAATGTGCATATTAGCGGGTCTTTTGTCTGGAATGACTCGTTGTGGTGCATTATCTCGTTGTGTGTCTGCATAATCTTATGAATGAGAGTGTCCAGACTGCGTAGCTGATAAATTATACCACTCACGCATGAACTTTAATGTCTTTTGAAACAATTACCAAAGAATTGAACTCAGCAGACGAATTTTGGTCCATGTTGTGTTTTAAGTTATGCTAAATTACAAATGCAATAAAACAAAGATAATGCAAAATGCTGATCTTTTTATAAATCAGGATTATCTTTTTTATTAGAATCATCTAATTGAAGTAAATGAGCTATTAAGAATATAGAGAAACCCTTGGAAGACTCTTAAATATGTACCGAGTGTAGAAACTCGGCCAGCCCCCCTCGGTTGATCATGGCCTGGATGTTCCTCTTGGCACATGTCTGTTACGTATTGGATATTACGTCATCTATTCCTAAGTCTCCTTCAGAAACCACCTCAACTCAGATGGCTGGAGAGGATTTGAAAAGCACACTTCCTGCGAAGCACCACTTCTTAAGTGTATACTTAAACATATTGTTGACAAACAAGTTTAAAATTATTAAGCTCTCCAAAGTGTTGTCCACCGGCGCCAACATTTCATTTAAACTCATGAGTTTTGCAAAGTTGAGCTTTTGCTACCTGCATTTGGGCGATTTAAAGTCCACAGATGGCAATTTAAAGAGTCTGTGGAGTCCCCTTGATCTTTTTTTTTTTTTGAAAGAAACATAATGAAGTATAGCGCCGCCCGGAGGAAAACTATATACAATAGAAAAACTTAACACACTCCCAGATGTGTTCAAACTTTTTTTTCTATTTTAAAAGAAACACCGTATTATAGGATGTCACTGGAGGGATGCAAAACCCCACCTTAACGAAAAACTATAGAGTAAGAAACCTGTAATAGATCGCAACATTGGCTCAGGGTTTGTTTGGTAGATTCATCTAATTAAAGGGGCAAAACTATATAAACAATATATATAAAATACTTTTAAACAGTTCCCAGCTATGTACCAAGTATCTAAGCTCGGCCCGTCTCCTTTCGTTAGTCACGGCCTGGCCCGTATCTGTTTACTTATTAGATATTACGTCATCGACTCCTGGGAGATTCTTTTTCTTTATTCTGTCTTTTTTTTTTTTTCTTTCTTTTTGGTAGATTCATCTGATTAAAGGGGAAAGACTATATAACTAATATATATAAAATACTTTTAAACAGTTCCCAGCTATGTACCAAGTGTCTAAGCTCGGCCCGTCCCCTTCCGTTAGTCACGGCCTGGACAGTCCTCATGGCACGTATCTGTTTACGTATTGGATATTACGTCATCGACTCCTAGGATAGGTCTCCTGTAGTAGTCGCTTCAACTCAGATGGTTGTAGCGGACTCAAGGAGTAAAATGGTAAATCTCTTTGTATAGCGTGTCATCTTTATGCAAGGACAATGCTAATCTTCTCTGTATTGTTAAAATTGACAGATGTACCATCGCGAACGATAGTACAGTCTCGTCCTCCGATCCAACGGCCTATCTCGTGTCAAGAGACCTATCTCGCCTAGACAGCTCTATTATCCCGTGGCCTTTCCCACAAGTAAGAATTAATAACCTCTAAACGCTCTAGTTAATCATAAAATACGGAAAGTATTTTCATATACAGAATCGCGCAAGTGGTTTAGTGGTAAAATCCAACGTTGCCATCGTTGGGCCCCCGGTTCGATTCCGGGCTTGCGCATTTTTTTTCTTTATGACGTAATATCAAAATGAACATATACGAGTCAAGAAAACCGCCCAGGTCGTGACTACCGAAAAAAGGCGGGTCGAATTTCAACACTTGGTACGTATGTGGTGCTGTTTAAAGGCACTCCATGCATAATGTTTGCTAGTTTTGCTCCTTTAATCAGATGAATCTAACAAAAAAAAGATAATAAAGTTTCGATCCCGTCAGTTTATTATATTTGGCACCTGTAAATTTCTGTGACTTGGGTTAATTATCTGCGAAGTGTTGTTACCGACTGGCGTGGTGCAACTACCTCCTCATCAAGTCTCCGACTGCCAAGTCTTTGTTTATGAGGATGATGGTAACACATTCAGAAACTCCTCATATTAAAAGCTAAGAACGTGCCGAGTTCCTTACTAGGATTAAGAAATGATCAAGCCCAAAAAGGTATTGTTATCAGTTAATCGGAACAAAAAAAAATCCTCTCAGCTTTATCGAATTCTCCCGATTGCCTTACTATATCTCTCAAATAGGCGTTGTGTAAAAAAATCGGAGCATATAAGAACTATTTCAGCTAACCCAATCGAAATGCTATCCGAGGTATAGTTTTCTCAAGTAGACTTCTACTATTAAAAGGGAAGTGTAATAATCCTCTTGGAAGTGTCAATTCAGCTCGAGTGAATGAAAATTCTTGATTGCAAAAATCACACTTCCAACCGTATGTCAGCTTTTCACCAGAACTTTCTGCCTCTGGTTGATTGACAAATATCTTGAATAAGCGTACCACGTGACCTCGCGTTCATACTTCTACCGGTTCACCGGTCGCCACCCCTGCTCGGTAATCCCCGAGCTTTAGCAACCGCAGCAATTATGTTCTTCGCTTTCATCCTATCTTCGTCTTAACAAACTATAAATATAATATTATATTCTACTTCACCATCATTCAGAATATTACTCGGTGTTTTTTTTTTGTTCAATACCAATTATCACTTACGTTGATCTGAACTGATTCATTTTACTATCTGCAGTAATAACTGATAACGCTGAAAGCTGATAACGCTGCCTCATCAAATCTATAGCTTTTCGTTGTTTAGTTCTTAGCGATAGCTCAATTGGAGGTCGGAGAAAATACCGAAGCCCTCTTCATTCCATTTATTACTCAATCTCCCATTTTAGCATTAATTAAAATTTCTCGGCAGTGAACTTTCCCAAAACTTCAAGTTTTCTATACTTAAAGATTTCATGAAGCATCATGAGTGGGCCCCAGACAAAGCATAAAATTACTTGGAGACTCGTATGGGCTACCCTCATCAGTAGTATGAGTACACTACAATTCGGGTTTCATCTTGCCGCTTTTAATGCGCCACAAGATATTTTGTCGTGCCGAAAAAGTATTCCTGGCCCATTTGAACAATACTCAGATTCATTCTGGGGATCTTTCAATATTGACCAGTGCATTCCCATGGACTCGGGATCCACGGCGGTCATTAATACAATGTTCACTGTGGGTGGGCTTGTCTCGTCCACGATTGTTGGGAGTCGAGCAATAAATGGCAATTTCGGACGCAAGCATTTGCAGGCTTCCTCTGCCTTGTTGTTTTTTGTGGGTTCGGCAATAGTATCCATTTCTAGCACTGAAATGGCTCTCAATATTGGCCGCTTTCTAACCGGTCTCGCTGCTGGCTCTTGCATGGTCATGGCACCTATTCTTATTAGTGAGTTGGCACCCGTAAATCACCGTGGCTTGATGGGGTCGTTGCTCCAATTTGGTGTGGGACTTGGAATATTAATCGCACAAGCAATTGCTTTCCCATGGAGCAATGACCAGCAGTGGCGAAACATTTTTCTTACCGGTGCTGTTTTGGGTCTCTTGCAATTTGTCCTCTTGTTTACCACGGTGGAGTCTCCAAAATGGCTCATCTTGCAAAAGGGTGAGCTTTCCGAAGCTTGTGAAATTCTTCATACATTAAGAACAAGTAAACTGGCTACACATCGCGAGATCAATCACTACCGAAAGTTGTCCCTGTCTTCCGCACTAGCGAATAGACCCACTTCCGACACATTGCCTCTTTTGGAGAGCCAAGAACTTTATCCTCAGGATATGGCTTCTAAAAACGTCACATTATCTCAATACATATCGGGAGCCAAATTTCGAAAAGAATGGACTGCTGTGGCTATCATCATGACGGCACAGCAGCTTTGCGGTATGAATGCTATCACGTATTACGGGGTATCGGTATTATCTCACGTAGTACCAGATGGTACAAACGTGCTTTTTCTTACCTCCGCCTTGGCTATAACAAACGTCGTTGCTGCGCTTGCTGTGTGTCCATTTATTGATAGATGGGGCCGGAGACCGTTTCTTCTTTTATCCATGGCGATTATGACATTTTGCTCCATTGTTATTTCCGCCGGCTTGATGGGAAATAGAAACATTGTTGCTGCCATAGGGTGCTTTGGTTTTGTCATCGGTTATTCTGTTGGTCTAGGTCAGATCCCATTTTTGATGGTGAATGAGTTGTCAAGTGTTGAAGCTGTGGGTATGGCGCAGTCTTTGGGTACAGCGTCCAACTGGCTAGCAAATATATGCGTTGCGCTTCTTTTCCCCTTATTGCAAGGAAAGCTCCGCGGTCTGGTCTTTTTGATTTTTACTGTATTGGGAGCCTTCTATTTCGGAGCCGTTTACATCTGTGTACCCGAAACAAGAGAAAAAGTTGAGTACGATGAGATATGGCAAGGGTTTAGTTAGTATTCGACTTTTGTATCACCCCATATGCTTGGTGACATCATGATTAATGGTTCCCGAGTTCGTTAATATAAGCACACTTTGAGTGTGTTGCTGCTCAATCGGGGAACCAGACTGAATTTCAATTTTTTTTATACTTCTAGGGTATCAACATATATGTAGATGGTGATACTATCTGTAGCTACAAAATAAACCCAAGCTTACCTCAGAATCATCTTGTGCTAGACAGAAATCGCCCAGGTCGTGCATCAACAACTTTTCGAAATAAGTATCTCTTTGTTTTCCGTTTTCCTTTTTTTTTCTTTTTTACTGATTGTGTCTAGAAGGTAGAAGGTAAGCAAATATTCGGATACCTCGTAGTCCAAGCTCGTCTTTTAGAATGTTCGCACATAATCCGTCATACTCAGACGTTGTTTTATACAGTTTCTTCATGGAAACGCATTAAACACTCATTTTGTTGTGTGTCACAGAAAGGTGAAGCGGGATTTGTGCATTGTTTTTTAAAAAGACATGCTGTACGATTTATGAAATTCTCAAGCATTGAACACAGTATCTTATATCAGAATTGCTTGATTTGAAAGCCAATACAGTATGCCGATACCTGGCAGGGATGCCTCAGGTAGCCTAAGCGTACAGTGAATTCCTAAGTCATGACAGTGAGATACCACTTTGCAAGCTTTAAAAGACAAAAATATCAATTCAGAGGCTGCTTTAATAACTGATGAGCGGATGCGGTGACAGTACAAGCCAGCCACTTTCGCACCTGCACTCAGTCTACGTGTATTCGTAATGGTTAAAGATGTATATTAGGTTAGGTTTCTAAATAGACACATCAACCAAATGTCCGAGGACTTTTTTTTATATATCAGAAAGAATGTTTATCTTCTGACTTCAAGCAATGACGCAAGAAGAGTACCAGCCAGTTGGAGTGGTAGCAGTCAACCAGTTGTCCTTGTTGGGGGCAGAGGTGTTTTTGTTGGAGGATTGAGGAGCGGCCATTTTTGATTGTTTGATTTGTTTGATGATTATAAAATACTTCGAATCATTCAAAGAATACCCCATATTTATATTGAATCTGAAAGTGCTGCCCTCCAAAGATTCCAAACATGGACTTATCATCTCAATGCGCGAACCGTCAGACACACTTGCCTCATTGGTATACGACAATGTATTAGTGGGAGACACACGCCCATGTGCACTTCTACCCCGAAGGGTTTTGTCGGCAATCGAGGTTTTTAGGTGTTTCAAAGGCCATCATTTGAGCAAATTGAGACGATCTTGCCTAAGTAGGTAAAAACAACTCAACCTGAAACATATCCGTGTTGAGTCTTTGTCGTATACTAACACAGCTGTCATTGTCTGCTCACAATTTACTGCGATTGTGTTCAGCACGCCAAACTCTCGTTGGAATTGTGGATTCCGTCAGACTGCTTTCAAGGGAGTAACAAAGTAATCTAACAGGACCTTTCTTTCTGATACGACAAATTTAAATTTAAGCAAGAGGGATTGGTAAATTTCTTATGCAACAATAATCATGGGCTCAAGACTTTTCTCACGTCCATTATCAGGACTTTTATCTTACGACTAATTTAATAGGACTGGCTTCTTTGCAGTGAGTTTCTGTGTCCATGATTAAATTTAAACTTTCCACTTCAAGAGTTCTTTTTAAGTTCAATTATCATACACCTGCCTCGGGAGCTTTCATTTGGGTATAAAAAAATGAAAGATATTAAAGTGTTGGGGTACTGCTGAAATAAGCAGCTACCCACACAAACAGCTATTCATTCTTTACTACGATGGGGATGCTCCTGAGTCAAGAAGATTGCAAAGTGTGCCATTTTCAAGTGACTCCAAAATATTCACCAGTCAAGGCGATAATCTCCATGCAAAAAACCAAAGGGTGGAGGCGCTTAATCAATCATGGGAATCCTGGTGTCAGCTAATCCCCCAATGTATTGCATTTCCCCGCATCATTATTCATTCTATTATCCAGCTACTCGTGCTGAAACAATGACAGAAGTAAATGGAAACGCAAGCAAAAAGACGAAACTCAACTTTTTAATATTTCCTCATTTTCATCCCCAGCAACAGACCATCGACGCGAAGTTCCCAACTACCCCGGTTTTCGCGAGGCTGTTCTGGCCCAGTGGCCGGGCGGATATATGTGTGCCTGCACATTGATGGTTGTGTGCACACAGCTACAACTGTCCGTGTGTTCCTGCGTCTGTCCCATCTATATAACACCATGACGCCGCGTCACGGCTCCCCCCGAATTCAACACAGGATATACGGGTTTACACCACTTTTCTGGAGGCTTCTTATATTATTCTCGAAATAAGGGAAACACTGATTTGGCTTTCCGTTTGTAAACTGCCATGGTCAACTACGCGAAATGGCTCGGAGAGCTTGGTGACAACACGCCGGTTGGTTCGCTCTCTATTCCTGGAACCCACAATTCGGCTGCCTGTCACATTGCTTTACCTTCTGTCCAATGTCAGGGCGCTTCAGTTACGGACCAGTTGGAACATGGCGTGCGTTTTCTCGATGTGCGCGTGGGAAAACACCCCTTGAAGTCGGGAAACGAGGCCCACGAGTTGATCGTAGTCCATGGTAAATTCCCGGTTCGGATCCCGATTCCTAAGAAATTTGCGGACACGCTAGAAGAAGTGTATGAGTTTTTAGACAAGCACCAGTCGGAGACTGTGATGGTCTCCATCAAGCAAGAAGGCATGGGAGATTGGAATCACGAGCAGGACGAATTCGCCAACGTGATCTGGGAGAAATTCATCGAGCCGAACAAAAACCGCTGGTTCTTGAGCACGGAGTTGCCTCGTTTGGGCGATGCACGTGGGAAAGCCATGTTGTTTAGGCGTTTTGGTGTAAAAAACGAGGAGCGAAAGCGCCAGTATGGGTTTGACGCGGCCTGGTGGAAGTACAACAGCATCGAGGACGATAGGGGCTCGTTTGTGGTGCAGGACTTCTGTGAAATCCAGACCAAGGATGACATTCCCAAAAAAGTCACGTATGTCAAGAGCTTGGCGCACAAGGCCGCGGAGCATAACGCCACAAACTCAGATAACAAGTTGTATGTGAACTTCACGCTGGGCTCCAATTTCTTTAACTACTCGTGCTGGCCGAAACAGGTGGCCCACGCCATGGCTAGCCATGACTTGCAGGACAGCTTTGCCAAGGGAAGCGGGATCATTGTGTTGGATTTTGTTGATGATAAGGACTGGGGGCTCATCAGGGGGTTGATTGACAAAAACTTCTAGCCTGTCGGAGGGCAGCGTCTGGCAGGGACAGATGCGTGTTTTTTGGCCTCAGTGTTTTGTCTGGTAGGTTTGGTTTTTGGAGTCTGAACAGGCTTGCAGTGTATTGTTGTCTAGCTTGCCCGTCGGGGTAGGCACAGCTCAGATTCTGAGTCAGAAAATACTTGCATTTTCCCGGGAATTTGTAGCTATACTTTTGGCGAAATTCTAAAGGCCGTGGTAGCAGCTGACTCGATACTTCTGAATTCTTTAGATCCATTCTTTACCATGGAGTAGGGATTATCATGTTCAAGAGACTAATACTGATCATCTGTGTATAGACCAATACAGCCAAGAATCTGCACCTACTGAACCAGCTATGGTCATATTCTGATGTAGAATCATTAAAGCGGAAAGGAGTAATCTTCCAGGGACCACAATGTGTATATAACTAGAGTCAAAAGATTCATTGCTTCAATCACTGAAGCACCCAAGACATGATATATGTTTGGAAAAGCAGTCGTACATGATTTTGAATCTTCTTAAAGGCCAATCAAGTCTTTCTCCTATTAACACTCAGCTTCACCAATAGTTTTTTTGTTGAATAGAATATGGTCGGAGTACCCGAAGTAGATCAGGTATAAAAGGTACCTAAGTTCTGTGGCAGATGCAGCAGAATTATCACTTACAAACAAAACAGCCCGAGTCGTTTGTCATAACTTCTGTGAATGAATGTGTTGGATTAGATGAAGAATACCCTATTTAATGGGAATGAGAAGATTCCGCGGTTCATCTATAAGCGGTGCTGTTTGGCAACTAATCTCGACGAACGGAAGATACACTGCGCAGGCCTACGGTCTATGTTTCCTCTTTTTGAAGCAAGGATGTCTTTTCGTAATTCTGAGACATCCAAATACCCATTGGGCAATGGGTCTACGCAAGCGGATGTCAAAACGCAACCGAGGCTATTCCGCAGACTACGAGGTTTCTAACCAGCGCGAGCCGGTGTCACGTGGCTTTTCTAATCAACTTTCATTAAACTCTCCATTTCCTAAAACTCCCCATTCCTAAAACTCCCCATTCCTAAACTCTCCATTCCTAAAACTCTTCATTTCCTAAAACTCTCCATTTCCTAAAACTCTCCATTCCTTAACTCAAAATCTCTCCATTTCCCTTCCTGGCACACTGCCTCCACCGCAATCCGCTTAGCACTCGCACTTCTCGCATGGACGCGTGGAACACTTGCACACAGAGCACAGGCAGTTATCACTCTTGCACTTTCCACATTGGCATTTCTCACATTGGCACTTGTCGCACAGGCAATTCTCACTCTTGCACTTGTCCTCACATTCGGCTTCACACTCCTTGCCCTCACAAGACTTGGTACATTGGCACTTGTCGCACTGGCACTTTTCGCACTGGCACTTGGCTCCCTGGCAGTTGCCTCCCTGGCATTTCTCGCACTTGCAAGAAGGGTGGGTAGATGCACAACAACTCATATTTATTTGGTTCGGTTAGATTGCTTGGTTCGGTCTGGTTTGATTCAAATTGCTTTGATTCTACAAACAAGAAAGTGATGGAAGAGGAAAGCCGGGGTGGGTGGCACGGGCGCTTTATATAGACGTGCGGCAATTGTGCGGTCTCGTGATTGCTGAACGTTTGCGCGCTTTGTGCCGATAAGCCTTCTTGATGTGAGTATGCACATAAAATGAGGATTAAGCTTTTTGCCAGGATCCGCGGATCAATGCGGTCACTCGGTGGAGATGTTCCGGCATGCAAGCGATCAAACCAGGTGTGATTGGTAGGAGAGGGCGTTTTCTGGCTAGTTTTTCTGGCTGTTTATTTTGTTCCACGTATCCATTTTGTTCCACACTTCCATTTTGTTCCTCGTGCTTCTGGCCGATCTCTGATTTGTTCGCTCCATCCTGCCGAGGTTTCACTCTAAGTGTTTGCCCAGTCTACCCTCCTAATTTTGTTCCTCAGGTGGCTTCTGTTCTCCAATGTTCTCTCTAAGTCCGCTCTTCTCTTCCACTCCATTCGTTTGCTCTTTCGCTCCACTTCTTTGCTCTACATGTTTGCTCTATTTTTGCCCAGTCTGGCCGCTCTGATTTGTTCATTGCATATTTGATCTCGCACTCTCGATATTTGCCGTTCGGCCTCTGCGCGTATTTCGATGCCTCAGTGAGGCTTCATTTCACCGTCATACTCGTCAGCAATGGCTCCGCTATCAGGCTCTCTCATTCATCCATCTCTCTCCGTGCAATTTCTCAATCTTCTGACTTCCTAGAAAAACTTCGTGAAAACCTGCGAGGAGCTATTTTCAAACGCCCTTTTTCCCATCACCAAAAACAAAAACTTTTCCGACGCAGCTAGTGTCTGCAAGTTCTGCGCAGAACTTGCCCAAGTATTGCAAAAGAATTCTGGGAATAAGCCTTGTAAAAAAACAAACACGGCTCCAAATGCATGCGTTTTTTCCAGGACGGGCAAGATAGACCCCTGAGACACCGGGCCAAAAAACACCGGCTCAGACGGTTCTTTTCGTGTGACAATGTCCGAATTGTTCAAATTCTTTTGTTGCAGGGCCTAAATCCTGGCCCCGCGAAAAGGCAGGCCTGGCACGCCGAAATCCGGGCCTGCTCTTTTGGGCCTCAGACAGTCGAGCGCGCCTATACAGAACAGGCCAGTCTCCAGACGGAAATTAATACCCATATACTTTTGCAACACAACCCCTTACGTAGCCATGACTTTGGGGCTCCTACGAAGGCAGCTCGGCTACCAGACACTCCAATGGTGCAAGCCGCTGTTTCTGCATGGGTCTCCTTTTTTCCGCCGGCACTCGCAAATCATGGGCCCGGGCCCGGTTTCCCCACTAGAACCAGGAAAAGCGTCTGCAAAGCCCGGCCCCAGCGCCCCGGGAAATAATCCCAAGCTTAGTATAGACACCGGCGCAGAATCCGGAGCTCGGAATGATGAAAACATCACAGATCCCACCTGTTCCGATTACGACGACGCAAAATTACGCCAGATAATAGAGACGTCCAACATGTCTGCGGCCCGGCAGATCGAGAGGCAGCGGCAGAAACAACTCCAGACCGAATCCGACAGGGAAAAAAAGGCCCAGTGGGAGAATTCCAGAAAAGAGGCCCTTGGGCCTGGGCCCGCGGCTTTCAAGGAAAACCCAGAGTACACCCGGAAACAGACCCCAGAACCAGAACCAGGCAGCGCCGAAGCTGAACTGAAAGGGGCCAGAGATTCCCCAGTAAACTGTAGAGAACACGCCACTCAGGATACGTCCGAAGAGAGCTCGTCCCAGACCCGCTCGGCCGGTGGGGCCAGACACATCGACCTAGAATCACTCCAAAATGAGCTCCATGAGAAAGTCGAGCAGCAGCGGGCCTACTTCAGAGTATGGACGCAGAAAAAATGGATCTGGGTGCAAGACTCGCTCAGGTTGGCGGCCCGGTCGTTGAACGACGCCACGGGTTACTCGGGCATTGAAAAACACAAGCTTCTAGTGGAACAAGTCGAGCGGGATATCAAGCAGGCACGCGAGGCGGTGAAAATCGCCAAGGCCTCATACGAGCGTGCTATCCAGAACCGGTCCGATCTGCAGAAAGAAATCAACGAGCTCCTCACTCGGAAACATACGTGGTCACCCATCGACGTGGAGCGATTCACGGAGTTATACAAAAACGACCACCGCAACCAGCACGACGAGGTTTCCAGCAAGCTAGCATTGGACGAGGCCGAGCAGAACGTGGAGGCCGTGCAAATCAAGCTCACTGCACTGATTCTCACGAGGTACCACGAGGAGCAATTGTGGAGTGACAAAATCAGACAGGCACTGACCTGGGGCACGTGGATGCTTATGGGCGTCAACATCATGCTTTTTGCAACCGCCACGTTTTTTGTCGAGCCGTGGAAGCGCCGCAAGTTGGTCAATGCTTTCCAGGCAGAGGTGCAGCTGAAAATGGAGGAGTACTCGGCGGAATTAAAGAGTCTCTCGCAGCAGCTTTCTCCCGAAACAGCGGATGCCAGAGGTACCGAGGAATCTGTGCCACCTGAAACACTCGTTCTTGACATTGAAACTGGGACGCATCGGATCTCATTTTCTGAAATCACCTCTTGGAAGACTCTTCAGAACTGGGTGTCTGCTTTTGTGGCAGCTTTCAAAGTGCCAGAAAACACAAACTTCTCTATGGAAAGACCCGACTTCGCCATATTTTCTGGGATACTAGTGGCTTTTGGGTGGCTCTTTGGCTCGCTTTTGAATGCAATTGTTTTCAGAAAATAGGCTCTGACAGGCCGCAATGGAACATGGCGCTATCAAGATTTCTTTATGGGAACACGAATAGATCTCATGGAACTTTTATCTGGATTCTATACTCACTATGGCTGAAGTGTGGGGAGGGGATGGGCTATTTCTATACTCCAGGACACTGCACAGACATTTGTGCCATCACGCTCTACAGGATCCATGCATTGGAACTTTATGTACATGATGGGATCAATAAGATTGCTCATTCATCATATTCATTCGTTAAGATGACGCTCCCAGAATACTAGTGCCAGCCATGAGCGAGTTCCCTGAGAAAACATGCAAATGGATCCAAGGCCTAGTGGGCTTTGAGCGATTCTTTCATGATGAACGGTATGTATGTGGAGTGGGGTCGCAGGATGGCGTTCACTCAATGATTTGCAGCACCTTATTTGTACCAATTCCTGTTGCACAATAGACCATCAGAGGAGCAGATCCTCATGTGTGTTCTTCATCATGCCTGGAGCCGACTATGAAGCACCAGGCCCGTTTTGATTCATATTCTATGGGATCTGGGGTGATTTAGTCTTGTTGGCTCTGTTGGGAAGGAGGCAAAAATACAACTGTATCGAAGACCGACTTCGCTCAAATAAATTGAGTTCGGAATCAGCTCTACGTACGATTACCCGGAGTCATGGATCAAAGACAGGGTGTCTAAAAAGTGCCAAGGAGTTGGATTCAAGTAGCATCGAGCTATGTTGATAACGGAACTAAACACATATACACCAAAGCAGGACTCACAGTCAAGAGGCCAAGCTGGACATGAATAAAAGGTATGGGAATTAGACCATAGTCAAGCGTTCTCAATCGGTCACAGAGAAGCTGGAGAAAGTCATGTGTGGGCTCTTGAGGGTTGTTGATTACAATAAGGCTGGGAAACATACCAAGAGGTGCTCGAGCCACGGTTCCTAGTCACCACAGACCCGATAGTCACATCAATTTAGTGGGTGAGATCTCCACGGGTTTTGCATACACAGTTTCCTTTGATTTTGGTACTCAAGAATGTCAATCTGTCCTGTCAGACCTGTAAATAGATCAGTCCAAGCAAAGTGAATTGGGAAACACAGCTGCTTCGCTCTTTGCGTGGAGCTGAGCTGTGTATGGGGTCTCAAGCCCTTTGAAAAAGATGGTTCTGCTAGAGGGGGAAGTTTACAGAGTCCTGTGCCAATTGAGTTCCGAGGCTGAATGAGTCTGTCGCAGTGTCGATACGGGGTATATGGGTGGCCTAGAGTACAAGAACATTCATAAGTCTGCGGATGTATATGGGAATTGGAGATCTCATGTATTCTAGTTTGGTGATACGGGTCTTGCAGAGCTCAACACAGGCAACCGCTAGGTAGACGTTGGTCTCAGTAATAATCACAAATAAATGCCATTGGCAAGGACAACGGCAGATTTAATCCTAGATCAAAGACACTTTCTGGCTCTTTCGTATGATTTCAAGTGCTATATGCCTCGGCCTCTGGCTTCACGGTTTAAGTTCTCTTGGTAAAACTTTAACGGCGGTGACCAGCCACACGAGGCATCGACTCATCTTTCGTGTGGATGATTCACATTAGTACCAGCTCGTGCATTTGAAGGTACGTGTTGTAACCCAGCAGTCATAATTGTCTGAGCCTCGTTACACCGTCATTGCATCAAGGCCAGCCAGGACTTGATATTGGCAAGTGAAGGCCTCTTCCGTTGATGTGGTCTTGCTCTGGATTATGGCATACTGAGATATGCCAACAACACGGCATTCTGGCAACTTACTCGCTAGCACCTACCTGTCCAGGTTCGCCCCCCTTCAAGCTTTCTTTCACACACACAGCTTTCTGCACCAATCCACGCAGTTTTCTGCACCCATCCATCCATGGGCCCCTCCAGCTCTACATCTATACCCTCAATCCTATACTCTCAGTTCAATGTATTGCAGTATGGAACGGCCGCACGCCGGCCGCAGCCCGTCTACTTGAGCGACACCAACTTGATGTCGAAGGTCAACTCGGAGTTGGCAGGGATGCCGGGCAAAGCCTGCGAGCCGTAGCCCATCTTGGCCGGAATCACCACGCGTCTCTCGCCACCCACGGCCATGCCGGCCACACCCAAGTCAAAGCCCTTGATGCACTCGCCCTTGCCCAAGTTGAACACAAACGGCTTGCCGGACGTGTTCTTGTCAAACACCTTGCCGTTCTTCAACTTGCCAATGTAGCGGATGCCCACCTTGTTGCCCGACTTGGCCAACGCTCCGCTGCCGGTCTTGCGGTCCTCCGTGACCACGCCGCCCAAGAGCGTGCTGGTCTTGAACTTCTTGTCCTTGGCCTCGGCCTTGTCGGCCTTGTCGGCCTTGGGGGCGTCCTTCTTGGCGTCCTTCTTGTCCTTCTTGGCGTCCTTCTTGGCGTCCTTGGCAGAGCCCGTGGGGCCCTGCTCCAACTCCGGCGTGAACTGCACCTTCTTCTTGTCGTCCTTGGCCTTCTTGGCGGTTTTTGGCTGCTCGGGCTCGTCCGCAGCACGCTTGGCGCTCTTCTTGGCGGCCTTCTTCTCGTCCTGCTGGACCAACTCGTCGATCTTGCCCTCGACGTCGGACTCGTCCTCCAAGTCCTCGATGCGCATGAGCTCGTCCTCGTCCGGCGTCATGTTGTCGTCCTCGTCGTACTCGCCGGCATCCTCGTAGTACTGGTCGTCCTCGTCGGAGTTGTAGTCGTCGTCGTATTCGTCCTCGTCGTCGTCGGCGGGGTGCTCCACGTAGTTGCCGCTCAAGTGCACGGGGTACGAGCCGGTGACCACAAAATGGACCTCCTCGGCGGGCGAGATGGTGAAGTCGAGCGTCTGCTGGAACTGCACCTTGGGGGACAACGTGCAGAGCACAAACTCCTCGATCTCGGCGTCGTCGTCGATGTCGCTGTCGGAGCCGGAGCCGGACTCGTCGCCGGACTCGCTCTCCGACTGCTGCTCAGCCTCGGCGGCTTTTGCAGCCTTGCCGGCGGCTTTATTGCCGTTTTTGGCCGCGCTTTTGGCGGGCGCTTCCTCCTCCTCGTCTGAGTCCAACTCGTCGGCCTCCTCGGCCTCCAACTCGGCCAAGTCCTCTTCGTCGTCGTCGAGGAAGGCACGTGCACGCTTCAAAATCCTCACTGTGGAGGGCTCGGCCTTGTCGTCCACAGCCTCCAAGTCCACAGCTGCCATGGTCAATCTGATCGTGACGGGGAACTCATCGTCCACGGCGGGCACGGGGCTGAAGGGCTCGAGAACCAAGTTGTAGGTGCTGATTGGGAGCAAAGACGCCATTTTTTTTGTGTTTGTCTACGAGAAATATGTACGCTGGGGGAGAGAGAACAGGCAATCTATATATATGGGAAAATTCAGAGGTGCGGAGATGAGGTCATATGTGCACTCTGGGATGGGGGACGGTGCGCAGGGCCGGAGACTGGGCCTGGACTTTTTTGGGGGCTTTGGCTGCTTTTCGGTGCGGGCCGTGGGGGCTGGCAGATGGGGGAAGAGCTTGTTATTTCCGGGGGCTTGATACCGGATTATTCTGGCTGGATGGCGAAAAGGGCGGGGGGCTTGCCTGTGTCACGTGACCGGGCCTGCTGCCGGCTGCTGCGAGCGAGACCACGAGCCGGCCTTTTGGCAAAGAGGTTTTGGAATCCGGCCACCGGGCATTTGAAGACGAGGCTGGCGCTGTTTTGTGGGTGTTTTTTGTGGTATGGGGTGAAATAAATGTGTGGATCAGGCTATGGTTCAGGTCATGGACAGAATGCACGGGCCTGTTGTAGGTGTGGAGTTCATGAGAGTCTTTCGAGAGAGTCTTTCGAGAGTGAATTTCGAGAGTGAGTTTCGAGAGTGAATTTCGAGAGTGAATTTCATGAGTGTTTTCCATGAGTGAATTTCGAGAGTGAATTTCGAGAGTGAATTTCGAGAGTGTCTTTCATGAGAGTCTTTCAAGAGTGTCTTTCATGAGAGTCTTTCGTGAGTGTCTTTCATGAGAGTCTTTCGTGAGTGTCTTTCGTAAGTGTTTTTCATGAGTGAATTTCAAGAGTGTCTTTCATGAGTGTCTTTCGTGAGTGACTTTCATGAGTGTCTTTCATGAGTGTCTTTCGTGAGTGTCTTTCATGAGAGTCTTCCATGAGTG
>NW_017387732.1:1068770-1072494 GCF_001664035.1 Metschnikowia bicuspidata var. bicuspidata NRRL YB-4993 | reverse complement strand
GGCATGTATAAGCTGGCGCAAACGTGGACATGCCACAGTCATTTTTCACCGAGACAGAAGCAAGGGTGGTTCTTGTTTGTCTCTTGTGCTTCAGGTGCTTGCGTAAGCGAGACAAGTAAAGATCATCGTGGTTAGTGTTATCTTCTTGGGACGAGTCTAAAGGCAAACCAGAAGCCTGCTCTGGATCAGAAACCCTGGCTTGCTTTTCATAAATATTAGTGTCACAAGTAGTATCAACAGTGATCGCTGAAAGTTTTTTTGCAGAGTCTTTGCTATTGTTTTCCTCGAGGGGCGGTGTTAAGATTTCTGTCTTGGGTAGTTTCTCAGTTGAACAATGTGTTGCTTTGTTGCGATTGTCCTCCGCCAAGTCTTCCATTAATCCAGCAGGTGAAAAGAGAATTGGTACGACCGCAACCTTAGAACTTTCTAATAAGGCGGCTGTGATACATTCTTTTTTCCGTTGCCTTCTTGGTCTAGGTTTCTGGAAATCGTCATCACCTATCTCAGACAATACCTGGAAAGGATTCAGGATAGAAATGGGTTTGACCACATGTGTCTTCAAGGCACTTTCAGAAACTGTCACAACAGGATTTTCTGTCGGTCTTATGCGACGGTTTCTACGTTTTCTGCCTTGGACTTGCCATCCAGCGTCAAAGGCATCAGGTTCAGGAGTAGCAGACAAATCAACTGGAGTCTCAACTTTCTTCAAGTTTGAAACTGGAGTCTGGGCTGAGTCATTGGCAGAGTCTTGTTTAGAGACTTGGGCAGAGGTTTGAGCAATATCCAATTTATTATTCGCAACTGTTTCCTCAATCTGGACTTTGTGAGAGCCCATTTTGAAGTCCACAGAATTGGAGGCACTGGAAAGAGTGTTTCTGTCAGAAGGAGGGCACTCAAGAGTACGAATGGCTGGAACTTTCTCGTACTGTCTTCTCGAGCAGGGCTTCTGATAGTCATCCTCACCAATATTGGCCAAG
Organism: Metschnikowia bicuspidata var. bicuspidata NRRL YB-4993; assembly: GCF_001664035.1. Classification (NCBI taxonomy): domain Eukaryota; kingdom Fungi; phylum Ascomycota; class Pichiomycetes; order Serinales; family Metschnikowiaceae; genus Metschnikowia; species Metschnikowia bicuspidata. The sequence goes on along the minus strand of NW_017387732.1, from coordinate 1,071,517 downwards.
ACCAGGAAAGGATTATTGGAAAGCATGGATTTGGGGGCAGAGGGTTTTGGCTTAAGAGGAAGCATCTTCTCAGAAGTAGCCATTTGACTCAGGATTCCCATATCTGTCTTTTTCCCGTTCTTTTCACGAGAGTTTCTACGCTTTCTGCCTTGGACTTGCCACCCAGAATCATCTGGGTTGGCAATAGGCAGCAGAGCAATGTTTACAGCTTTATTCATCAATCTTTCATTGCCATGAAAGTCGAGTCTCTTTTGACAGTTTTGATCTTCAACTTTGTTTTTTTGGTCAGTCTCCACAACTTCGGATTCCTGAGGAATACCAGCAAAGGCAAGTTTGGAGTCTGAAACAAGAGAAACTGCAGAAGAAGCATCAGTGTCGCCATCGGACAAACCAGAGAAGCTATTGTCGCTAGCTGGAGAAAAGGTGAATAAGCGGCTGATGTTTGTGATTGATAAGCCAGTGGTTGCTGAAACAGCAGAGGCAGAAGAAGCAGCAGGAGCAGAAGAAACAGAAGGAGAAGCCAGTTCAGCCGAAACGTAGCGAGAGTCCAGATTTCCGGTAATTTTCTCTGTTTCAGCTCCAGTAGCTGCGACTTCGTTGGAGCATGGGTAGAGTTGATCAACACAGAGTGTTGTAGAGTCCATGGCGATAAACTCAGGCTGAGCTGGAAGCGTCAGAAGGAACACGAAGAGAAAATAACCGATGAGGCAGAGCCCGGTGATTTCCGAAACGCAATGGATGATCTGGAAGCAAAAAATCACTTGTGCAATCATGTTGAAGCGTATGTTCGTGAAAGATGGAGAGGTATAAGAGTGTTTGGAGACAAAGAAGCGAACCCCCGTTTATATGGGAGAAATCATTTTTGCAGTCGGCGGCCTAACAAAGTATGGCTGCGAAATCAGGCTGTCGATTCGCGGATCGACATCTATGTCTGTCGTTGTGTAGCATAACACGGAGATATAGCACATAGACTGAATTGCTTACGAAAATAGCGAGTGAATCGATTAAACACAAGCATACTTCCAAGGAAAGGTAAACTGCTTTTTCGAAGCGGGATCAAGGAGTCAAACTTTTTGAGGTCCGTAACAGCCACCAATTTGACAGCATGCAGGAAACACAGGTTGTCTATTGAAACCTGAGTCCACCACGTATTCGAACAAAAGACGGTTCTTTTTTTTTGAAGAAACATCATATTATAGGGTATCACTGGGAAAATTTAAACCCCCACCACTAACAAAAAATTATAAAGATAAACCTATCATAGATCGCAACATTGGCTCAGGTGAAAGGCGCGAGGATGTTGTGCCCAAACCAATGTCAACCACTGGAATGCAATTCACTCAATGTCATCGTCCCATAAAATATGTTTTTCTGAGGGCCCGTGACCATAGTTCATTCGACAAGGTGGCAGGACGTACATTTGTCTTTGCCTTCTGATTCCTAAGCAAATAAACCCTGCGAATTCCACAAACCCCAAAGGTTTCTAAGATGGTCAAAGGAAGTATTTAAGGGAGATAGCATCTACCTTAAGGTTTTGCAACCAAAGTGTACAATCTCACGCTCATTGCAGAGGTGGGTGAGCTTCTGATCGCTATAACAGATGAACATCGCGAACAAATCTTCTGAAATATTAAAACTTATAACCGTCTCTATTGAAATCCAAAGATATGTAGGCTTTGAGCATTGAGTGCGACAACTTTCAGAATTACATCTTTTGTTTGATCCACGGCATCATCTCTTCTTTGTTAATGAGATGACCGATGCTGTCAACTTTTTCTAACAAGTTGTCAACTTCGTGAATTCAGCTGTACAACAACTCATTTTTTTGGCAGGTTCATCTGATTAAAGGAGCAAAACTTTATAACTAGATTATAAAAAACCTTTAAGCAGCTCCCCGCTACGTGACAAAATTCTAATTTTTTTTTCTAAACTCGGCCCGTCTTCTTCCTTTAATCACGACTTTATTGGGGACAAAAAACAATTTGAAGTAAAAGGTGATTCAATTTCTCAAGTTAAAAAGATTTACAAAAACAAAATAAGGTTACTTTTAAACTTCTTAATGTATCTTCGATGTAAAATATCGGTTGCGGCCATACCATGCAGGAAGCACTGTTTCCCGTCGGATCAACGTTAGTTAAGCTGCATAGGGCCACACTGAGTAGTGTAGTGGGAGACCATATGCGAAATTGTGGTGCTGCAATAATTTTTGGAGGTGATATCCGCGTAACATACAAATGGCGGGTATACAAAGTGAAAACCTTTCATGGCGAGCTTTCCAAATTAGAGAAATATGGGCAGTTGGTTCAGTATCTTTTTCGGTGTATTATCTTTCATTAGTGGTGCTTGAAAGAAGGCGTCAAATATACTTCTTAATCCATGGAATGAAATTAGCTCAAGAGTATGTATAGACAAGGTTCCTAAAGTACTTTCACAAAACTTCATTTGGGTAGAAAATCTTCAGTGAAGCAGAGAAATTGTCGATGCAAGCTGTTGTTCTTCAGTAGTCTTTTTGCCTAGGGTTTCTCAAATCAAGTCTCTGAATGTGTACCGATACAATGTTTAAACAAAATACTATATTTGTTATATTCGCTCTCTGCACTTAATACTTGAATTTGCCGGGGTGCCTAGGTATTTTCAGATCGAGAAACTGGATTCAGTACCAACATTTAAATAATTTGACAGTGGGCCGGTTGAGTTTGAAAACGCTTTAATGAAGCGTTTGTCCTATGATAAAGTAATTCATCAGT
>NW_017387732.1:1056698-1068256 GCF_001664035.1 Metschnikowia bicuspidata var. bicuspidata NRRL YB-4993 | reverse complement strand
CTCTGCTTCACTTATTATGCTCTTCCAAGTCCACAATATGAGAGATTCCGTAATTAAGTATCAATTTAAATTTGGCCAAAGTGTTCTCTGCATTTTCGTGTGCTGTTTCCCTGAGCTGCGAATTTTTACTTGAACTCAAAGGATTTAAGCTTCTCATCAATAAATTTGCCCCGTAGCTCAATTTGAAGACGGAATCTCATACACAGGAAGACTATCAAAAACCTGAAAGAAAAACATTCGCCACGATTATACTGATGATTTTGTTGCGAGAAGGCGGTTTATTCAATAAAGTTTTTCTGCAGTTTGATGCATGGTGCAACACTTGCAAACTTTATGAATATAAGAAAGACTGTAAATTGCTTGTGATCCAGCACCAAGACTTGCCTGTGAATTGTAAATGTAGAGTTATATTTATTGCTATATATCTTTTGAATGAAGAAAACATCGAAAAGGCAAAGACCCCATAGATGTATTTTTGATTTTTTTTGGTCTTTTTCTGATTTTTTTGATTTTTTTTTTTGATTTTTTGATTTTTGATTTCGAAAGAGATAGAAAGAACGGCCTGTTTCAACCGTTAATTATCAGTCTACGAGCGAAGCGGCTATCAGTAGCACGGGGGTGTCCATTGATCCAGTGACCAGCAATTGTCTCAGCTTTTGAGACATAAGTATCTTCTTGGTGTAGCTTGTTGAAAATCTTCTTCGCTTATTTCGGCCAACACCAGGAAAGGATTCACATTAAAGGAGGGATTTTTCATTGATGGGTTCGACCCTAAGGAACCCTTCCTTGGGCCCGTTGTTGTTGCCATAATGACGCTTGGTTCAGGCCTTTTCCGAGAATTTCTGCGCTTTCTGCCTTGAACTTTCCAACCATCATGAGATATATCAGATACAAGACTATCAGACATTTCAACGGTAGTTCTCACTTGTTTGGAGCCCATATGTGGATCCTCTTCCACATCTTGGATAGATTCCTGAAGCGACATCTGAGTGGTTGCTTGGCTGAGTCCCAGATCTTTCTCATCAATAGATTCACTAGCCATGTCCATGGTATTGGTCACTAAAGTCAGGTTCATCACCTCGTGGTTTCCCATAGTCAAGTCCATAGCCAGAGAGCTGGAAGGAGTCACATTTTCATGGGAAGAGAGTTCGAGCTTTCCAGGAACTTTCTTGTTTGGTCTGCTTGGGCGTGGTTCCTGGTAGTCGTTATCATCGATGTTGGCCAAAACCAGAAAAGGGTTATTAAAAAAAGGAGATTTTGAGACAGGAGATTCTGGCTCACTGGTGAGTTTCTTTCCAGAAGTCCCAGAAACTGTCTCCACTTTTGTGCCAGTCCTCTTGCGGCAATTTCTGCGCTTTCTCCCCTGAACTTGCCACCCAGACTCCATGTCAATATCTGGGTTAGCGGCAGGCAGCAGAGCGGCGGTTTCTACTTTGGAGATCTTAGATTCCTCATTGAAAATAGAATTATTGTCCGGGATCAAGTTTCCTTGCGTTCTTTTGATCTCATCAGTCTCAGTGCAGTCTACAACTACGGCTGGCTTCATAAAGATACCACCAGCCGAGGAGCCAAGCTTAGAGTCTGAATTGAAAGAAAGAACGGAAGAAGCACCAGTGTCCCCGTCGGACAATTCCAAAAAGCTACCGTCGCTTGATGGAGAGAAGGCAGTAGAGCAGTCTGTTTCTGTGGCCTTTGAATATCCGGGATGAAAGGCAGCAGAGGCAGCAGCAATTTGAACAGAGATGAAATCAGCATTAGTGTTCCCACCAAGAGTCTGAATCTCAGGCTTAGCCCTAGAGGGGCCAGAGTAGTATTCTTCGATTTGAACAGCGTTCAAGTCCATGGTGGCAGATTCTGCCTGGACCGAGAGTTCAATAAGGAGCACGACAAGAAAATAGCCTGTAAGGCAGAGCGCGGCGATTTGCGAAACGCAATTGATGAGTCTGAAGCAAAAAATCACTTGTGCAATCATGATGGAGCGTATGTTCGTGAAGAAGGGAGTGATGTAAGAGGGTTTGCAAAGGGTGGAGCGAACACCTGTTTATATAGAAAAAGTGACTTTTTGCAGTCGGCGGCCTAACAAAGTATGGCTGCGAAATCAGGCGGTCGATTCGCGGATCGACATCTGTCAAGTTGCATAATAACTGTGAGGGACCCCCGAAATCATACGTGTTCGTGCCCTATATGATCACAAGTTTGGAATGACATAGGGGATAAGTCTGGTACTTATAGTACTTGAATTTAATGGGGAAATATCTGGATGTTGGACGACATTTCATTAGGGGTTCGCCAAGATATTTGACGGCACCGACAACAGACATGCATAAAGGAAGTAGGTGCTTTCGGGATGATCGGCAGAAACTGATGCTAGTTTCCGAATGCTGTGATCTATACTTTTATGATCACCACTAGCTTATGTTTTATGTGATGTCATGTATTGCCAAAAATACCAGCTTACTGTATTCACTGTGTTGTGTAGTATGACCTGTAGTACCAAAAATACCGACATACGGTGTCTAATACGTTCTTGGTAGATACGTACAGCTCCAGCTCTCCCTCACGAAATTTGCCATTTCTTATTCCCCAATCTCTTTCCCGGATGAACGGCGGGGACCAAGCCCTCCCACGTGCCATACGTCACGTGCCGCGCTCTTTGCTGGAACATGCTCGAAATTCTCGCCACCAGTTCCGTCACGTGACATCCGTTTACCAAGGTCTAGGTCCTGCTATGAACAATACCATCTGCTGATAAGCATATGCTACTGGTTGGTATAGACATTGTTGGCCATTCAAAACTCTAGAATGCACGATTTCCAATCACCGAGAAAAATGTGTAGAACCTAGTAGATAACACAGTACTTGTGCTCGTGGGTGCAGTAGTTTGCTCCAATACTCCGTGCCAGAACATCACAACGCCTCTACGAGGAAGGAGCACCTGCTACGACGACTTTTGTTTCGTGAGTGTATTAAATATACATAGAAAGGATTACACTGATTCAAAGATCAAAATGACAAGAGAGAAGGTAGCATGAGTGTTTAAGCTCTCTGCGTCATTTAGAACTTCAACAAGTGTGGCTTGTCACCGCTCTTCAAGGAGAAAGAGGCAGACAAGTATTGTTTCAACAATGGGGTCTTCTTGATTTCAGCAACCAAGGCAGCGTCAACAGACTTTTGGTCAGCGACTCTCTCGGCCTTGATCTCTTTCTTTGGTTGCTCTTCGTTGAAGAAGTCAGCCTCGGACTTCTTGGACTTAGGAGTCTTCTCTCTGGCGAAGTAAGCAACGTTGTACTTGGACACGTCGACGGACTCGATGTTAACCTTGGTGGATGTGGCGATCACGTAACGAGCGTTGACTCTTCTCAATGGAACACCGTTGACCTTGAATGGGCCAGTGACCAACAAGGTGTTGTCCTCCAAGTGCTTCAAGTAGACAACTCTCTTGCCTCTGAATCTACCAGCCAACAAGATCAAGACGGTACCTGGAACAATCGAGGCACGCAACTTGTGAGGGCGAGCAGTCTTTCTAGCCTGTTTTGGGACAGCAGAGTCTGGGGATGGGTACCACTTTGGTGCCTGGTGAGTTAGTATACAATCAACATTTGAAGTGTCAAGCGGATAATGCTGGTGATTACTGACGCGCCCGCTTTCGCTGAAACTGAACTGAAACATGTTTGAGCGACATGCATCGGCGCAGACGGGTGGAGCAAAAAGAAATGTGCGGAATGCATGGGGAAGAGACGCCTTTTTGTGAACGCTTTTCATCCCTGGTTCCATTACCCGCTGGCAATGTATGTCAACTCCAAGCCTTACTTCCTTTTGCTTTGGATAAACCCTTCAACATATCTTTAGCTTTGTTCTCTGGGTTCATAGTGGATACATTCGAGTTCCGGCGAAAGACACCAGTGGCGCAAGCACGAAGCAGAATAGGTCCCAATAATAGGGGACATGCTTGTGCATTCATCAGTCAGCTTGTGATCCTTTGAAATCTAGGGGTAACATACAATCTGGCTCATTTTTGTCTAGTTCTGAGAGGATAGAATAAAACAGCTATGAATTATTTTCCAAGCAGTGCGTAAAATTCTCACGGATTTTTTTTTTCTCGCAGCCAGGGAGTGCAGGGGATGCCGCGGGAGGTGTGGGTTTTCTGCCGTCGCACCGGGGCCGGCGAAAAAAAAACAGTCACGCCCAGCACGTGCGGGTGTATATATGCGAGTGGCAACTGCATATGGCGGGCTTTTTGGGGGAAGCCCTGATGTCTTGTGGTTCAACTGTGGGTAATTTGATGGATGTGCATTCCTAGGCTATAGTTGGTTTGGGTATATTCTGAAGAAAAAACCGCTTGGAAAATGGGCTGGTGTACGAGAAGTCGTGGTGAAGTATGAGAGTGATTAATAAACCCGCGGCATGATATGAGCTATGTTAGTGGGTGAAACAGATCAACTGAATTTCTTCAGAACAAACGGTCTTTATATCCGAGTGGCGTGGCGGCTCGTTTTAAAATCCGAACTGGCTCTCGCCACAAGTCTGGCATCATGGGTAATGTGTCCCAATGTTGATTTGCGCGTCGCAATTAGAGCCACGCGTCTGGCTGTACGTCACACCTTGATTTGTACCCCATATCATTGATTCCGTTGCTGGCTGGATTCTAATTGATATTCTGGGGCATGTACTGATTTTTAGTTGGACGGTTCAAGACTCTTTTTATCATGGCACCTGACCCAGACCATCAGCGGACGGCCGTATGCAGACCCTTGATCATGAGGCTAGCAATAAAGCCGACATGGAGCCGATATCCGGCCGATATAGGACTCTGCGTGTAGACAATGCTGAGTTGACTGCTCGATTCAAGCGCAAGGAATCTATATAACTCAAACCCATTGCGGATGCCAGGTCCTGAACTGACGGTCCTCTTGTAGTGCATAAGATCGAGTCATGCATGTTGTTTCCAGTAACAAGCAAAGAACGAATCGAGGTCTAACCACTAGTCATAGATATCAAAAGACACCCAACTGCAGGAAAAGATAAAGATTCCATCCTAGGAAGTCATTCGAAAATGAAGCTGTCGGACCCAAGCGCCAGGGTCATGTTTGGTACGAAATCCAATCGGTTTGCATAGAAGTAGCCTATAGCAAATTTGGCCCGTAACAAAGGAGAGCCTTCTTTTCTAAAGCTTTGGCCGAAGAGAAAGCTGTGGTAAATGAAATCTAAAAGCTTGAGATTGAAAAACAAAAAGAAAGAAAAATAAGATGGCTTGTTTTTGGGTTGTCAACTGACGCCAGAAGATCAGAGCAGGCAGGCGACTCTTACCCATACTTTCCAGCAGTCATTTTGTCTAATGATAGGCACTAACCTCGAAAAGAAACACGAAATGGCATGATGAGAATGTATGAAGTTTGAGAGACCATAAAGCTACTCTGGATTCCAGAATCAGAAGATCATGGAATGGGCGACCGAAAGATAACGCTCAGTCAGTAGACCTTTGGGAAAAGCACGCTTATGTGGTTCTAGAATACAACTCTTATATCATCAGAATGTTGAAGAGTAGATTGGGTTGTATAGCTGACATCAGAACAGATTCCCCAAAAGACTCTCCTGCCTTACATACTCAGCGGGTCACCGCTGGAACCACACTTTCGAGCCTTCGGCAAGATTGCAGTTCTAAGTCAAATTTGCTAGGGTTTATATATTACAAAAAATTGATTGGTCTCTAGCTCTACAGCCCATAGTCATGTAGCACCCGCAGCTGGGAAAGTCATTGGCCCGTACTAATCAAAGCGAGCCCTTTGAATAAAGACATGGGACCAATTGATAGCTGGTCCTGTCAAAAATCCAAATCCTCGCCTGTCGGCGCTGGAAAAATCAAATGTCGGCTCCACAAACAGGTTCTTCATTGGGCAAGATTCATCTGGTCGCTCACGACTGGATCTTCATGTATCTCAAGTGGACCTTTAACTCGCCGCCGCTGACCTGGAGCGCAAGCACCGAGTCCGAGTCCACGCGTTCCAGCAACCGAAGCTCGGCACTGCCCAAAACACGGTTCTTCCCAAAATGGTGGTGCTCGCGCACGGTGAAACACAAAATGGCATCTGCCGGCGCCTTGAAGGCGAAAGTCTCGTTCCACCCGAAAACGTCGTCCACGGCCTTGGTGGCCCTGGTCTTGTGTACATCCTTGGTCTTGAAGGACGTCACCACCGAGGTCTTGATCTCCAAAGACGACGACTTGAAGCCTGTGGCCGTGAGAATGTTGATTCTGCCCGGAATGCCGTTAGGCCCAAACGAGCCCAGGTGAATCGAGCTGATGTCTGTGCTGGTACTGACACCGCGCCGATGGCCTTGGAACTCGTTTGGCTTTTGCGGCGGAGGCAAGAATTCCGGCACCATGTTGGGCACGGCCCCGTCGAGCGAGGGCGGCCGGTTGTGTTTCATCTGCTCCCCCGGCGGAGGCGCGGCTTGCCGGTTGTCTTTCTTGCCCTGCTTCTCGTTTTCGGCATCGTTTTCGGAGCCGTCCTCGATTTCTGTGTCGTCGTCTTGGCTGTCGGCGGCCGTGGCGCTGGTGTTGCGCGTGGTCTCTGTCTGGAAGGACGACTGATCCATAGACTGCTTCGGCTGGTCCAGGGCTCCCGACTGCTCGCTGTCGTTGCGTTTGCGCAGGCGGCCGAAGCCTTTGAAGAAATGCCCGCCCTTGGCCACGCCGTCGGAGATCATGCCTGCACCGCTGCCCACGACGTTGGTGGCGATCCCCGCACCGCCGCCCACAATCTTCAATGGAGCGCTGGCAATGTCATGGAGGTCGATCGGCAAGCCGCCCCTCGACGACAAGGCCGGGCGGACGTACTCGGGCCTGAACGTGGCCCGCAAGCTCAACACGCCCTGCGTGTCCAAGGCCAACTTGAATGGCGTGGAGCTGTTGGGCGTCACGGTCGAAAGATCCGCGTTGGCGCGGCCCAACAACTTGTCCTCGTGCGTCAAGTCCCAATCGTACACCTCGAACATAAGCCGCTGGCGCGACCGCGACAACATGGGGAACTCGATGGCATCGTTCCAGAGCGGGTCGAGCGTGCGGCGCCTCTTGTCGGTGCGGTGGATCTCGACGCCGTCCAACTTGACCACCACGAACGGGTCAGACTTGCCGTTGCTGTCAGCGGAGGGCAAGTTCTCGCCGGCCAAGATATCTAAGGTGAGGAGGCCGACATCCAACACGGTGTCCAACGGCGGCAACTTGACGGCAGAAGGCGCGAACTCCACCTGCACGGACAAGGAGTTCTTCTCGTCGATGCGCAACGTCATGGGCTTGTGGTAGGCCCGCTCGAGAACGCTGATGGTGGCAAACGACTTCTCGGCCACCACGTCCTTGGCCTCTTCGACCTCGCGCTTCTTGGACACGCGGAAGATCAAGTTCAGGTTGGGCAAGTCGCGGATGAACGCCTCGGCGTCGGTGGCCACGGTCAACTGGCGGGTCTCGATCCGGGGCGTCACGTGCGAGGGGAACGCGTGGTCGTCGAACAACGTGTGCACGTAGTAGTCGGGCTTGGCGAAGGTGCCCGACAAGATGCGCACGGTGATGGTGCCGGCGCGGTACTTGATGGCCTTTTCCACAGGCATCTGGATCTTGGGCGGCTCCGGAAGCTGGTCCTCCTGCATGTCCACCCACTCGTAGTCGTCCGGGTGGTCCGTGATCAACTTCTTGTCGCGCAGCGCCCGGGCTTCCTCCTCCCGCTGCTGCTCGGCCTTGAGCCGCTCGAGCTCCGCGAGGTTCTCCAACTGCGCACGCGTGTACACCGGGAGCGTGGGCACGAACGACACGGAGTAGGCCATGGACCCGTGGCCGCGGCCGTTGTAGAGCACGGGCTGCTCGATGACCTCGTTGGCGCCGTCGTAGCCCAAGTAGTAGCCCTGGTCGTTTTTCTTCAAGAAGTTCTTGACGGACACGGCGCAGGAGCCCAACGGGCGGTCCTTGCCCTCGGCCTCCGCGTCCATGATGTCCAACAAGATGTGCTGGTGCTCGTTGGCGACCGGCAAGAAAAACACCTGGTTGAAGTAGGGGTCGGACGTGTTGGCCACGACCGGCGTCTTGGCCTTGAGCTTGCCGCTCTGCACCACGCGCACGTAGGGGTCCACGTCGCCCACAGACTCGAGGTTGATCAAGCCACTGCACAGGCGCACGTGCAAGCGCAAGCCGCCGATGGGCGCGCCGGTGTGGAGCCGCGTCAGCTCGTTCAGCAAGGAAATGGCCTTCCACTTGGCGCCGATGCGGAAGTGTGCGGGGACCCCGCCCGGCACCACCGGCGGCGCGGTGATCCACTGCTGGCCGCGCGACGACTCGAAGACCAAGTCCTGCAAGTTGGTGTCCAAGCGGCCCACCACGTTGTCCTCGGCCAAGTCCTTGACAATGACCTGCACCAGGGTCTGGGACTGCTGGGTGACGAGCGCCTCGAAGGTCACGCCGAAGTCCGGCTCGTTGGTCTTCTTCAAGCCCCGCGAGGTCTTGATCAACTCGTGGTTGACGTAGACCTCCGCGTACGGGTTCAAGATGCCGATCACGGACTGCGAGAGGTCCAAGTGCGTGGCGCCAAACACCGAGAGCTTCATGATGCCGGTCTCCAGGTCGATGTTCTCCTCGCGCGTGCCGTCGTCCAAGACCTGCGGGGGCAATGCGGCGTGCCAGCGCAAGTCGAACTCGAGGCGGCCCACCACCTTGCCGGACTCCACGATGTTCTTGGACACGCCCTCCTGCACCTCGTCCTGGAGGAGCCCCGCCAACGGCACGTCGACGATGCCGAGCGGCTGGTCCTCGCACTTGTCCGCGAGCAAGTGGAACACGTTGAACAACAAGTGGTTGCCGTCTAACGCGTTGACCAACACGTACTTGGTCTCCAAGTACACCGGGCACGCGGTGTTCTTCTTGACTGCGGTGCGCTCGCACACCTTGCTGTTGTTGGAGAGCGTCAACTGCACGTAGGGGTGGAACACGTCGTCGGCCAGCCCCGTCGCCCGCCTCAAGTCCACGATGCGCTTGACGCGCACGGCCAACACGCCCACGGAGTCGTTGGACTGCTGCGCCATGAGCTCCTCCACGTCGATGTCGAGCGAGTTGGGCGCGTACAACATGGGCCGCAAGTTCAGGTGGATGAGCCCGTTGACGAACGACGCCAAGCCGGGGATCAAGGACATGATGTCGATGCCGAAGGTGTCGCCGCCCACGGGCTTCAACGCGTAGTCGATCACGGGCGGCTCGAGGAACTGCACGGCCACCAACTTGACGTGCGGGAAGCTGTCGATCAACTTCAACTTGATGTTCATGCGGCCCGTGAACGACATGTCCTCCACCAAGATGGGCAAGCTCTTCAGGATGAACGCCTTGCCGACGGTCACGCCCAACGCCACCTTGGGGCTGACCTTGCGGCGCATCTCGTTCTTGGTCATGTCGTCCGTGTCGTTGGGCGTGAACGAGAACGCCCAGTCCATCTCGATGTGGTCCTTGCCCTTGCGCGTGTACAGCCGGATGGAGTCCACGCGCGGCGCCTTGGACCCCAACGTGAACTCGTCGAGCGAAATGGCCTCGATGCCAAAGCCGGGCGCCTGGTCCTTCAACACGTCGTTGGCCTGGAACAACACCATCTCCGAGAGCGCGGGCATGTAGATGACCCAGAACTTGGCCATGAACGCGTTCATCCACTCCATGGTTTCCAAGTCGTCGTCCAAGCGGTTGGCCGCGTGCACGCGCTGCATGTCGTCGCGGATGTCCCTGTTGAAGCGCCGGAACTCGGCACGGTACACGGAAAACGCACACATGAGCACCACGGGCAACCACAACACGCTGAGCCCGCCGCGGGCTAGCGCGTACGCGAAAAAAGAAACGCCCACGGGTAACACCGTGTTCCAGAACCAGTCGCCGTAGAAGTGGTCGATCACGTAGTTCTCGATGTCCTTGGTCACGCGCAACGCGTGCTCCTTGTCGGCGGTGGGGTCCATGTCCCACGCGCCAATGGGCTTCCACGAGAACGTGGGCCTGCTTTTCTGGAGCTGTTCGTCGTCCTGCAGCGCCCGCGTGTTTGTGCCCTTTCGGCCGCTGTTTTCTTGCTTTCCGCCGCTGTTTTCTTGCTTTCCGCCGCTGTTTTCTTGCTTTCCGCCGCTGTTTTCTTGCTTTCCGCCGCTGTTTTCTTGCTTTCCGCCGCTGTCCTTGCCGCCGCTGTTTGTGTCTCTGCGATCACGGTTTCTGTTTTTCGTATCGCTAGCTTTGTTTTTGTAACCACCAGGCCCGTCCATCCCATCGCTGTTTGTGCCACCATTGCCCACAGGGGCCGTGGGCTGCGCTGCTTGGCGCCGCTGGTTCTGCTGCGCCACGTCGTTTTTGTTGGCCGCGGAGCCGCTGGGCTCGTGCTTCTGTGGCGTGCGGTCCTGGCCATGTTAGTAGAAAAGAGGGGAAGCCGGGGCGGGGGACAAAACGCCGGCGGGCCGAAACCTGGGGCCGAAACCTGGGCCTAAATCATGGGTCCCAGTCATGGACCCGCAACTGCGCTGGCGCCGGGGCTCGAAAAGAGAACTGTGCAAATAGAGCTTGGATTTAGAAGAGCCATGGGCGTAATGCCGGCCCCGCAATGTCGGGAATACATACACTGGTCATGGAGGCAAAACACAGAGGATAGAATTGACCTTGCTTTGGGCGAGATGAAAGACGCTGGTGCGATGTTGCTCGTTCTGTCGCGAGGCACGGGGGCTTAAGGCGCACCTGCACCCAGCGCGCCGGGCGGCGGTCGGTTGTTCGCGCGGACGCAGGAGGGCGCGCTGTGTGCCGGAAACTACTCTCGGCCGTCTGCGAAAGCGCCATTCCTGCCGCAGCTTGCGACTTGCTGCTTCCTTGTCCATGCCAAGGAGGGTGGGCCGGGCAGCTTGCGCAGGCTCCTGCTTGCTTGTATCCTTGTCTTTGTACTGGGGTTTCTCTGTGCTGCTTGGTATTTAATAACTGCTTTATATTAATAGCTGCTTGGTATTTGATAGCTGCTTGGTATTTGATAGCTGCTTTATATTAATAGCTGCTTTATATTAATAGCTGCTTCTTATTAACAGCTGCTTGATATTTATTAGCTGCTTGATATTTATTAGCTGCTTGGTATTTAGTAGCGGCTTGGTATTTAATAGCTGCTTGTTATTAACAGCTGCTTGATATTTATTAGCTGCTTGATATTTATTAGCTGCTTGATATTTATTAGCTGCTTGGTATTTAGTAGCGGCTTGGTATTTAATAGCTGCTTGGTATTAACAGCTGCTTGGTATTTAACAGCTGCTTGGTATTTAGTAGCGGCTTGGTATTTAATAGCTGCTTGTTATTAACAGCTGCTTGATATTTATTAGCTGCTTGGTATTTAGTAGCGGCTTGATATCAACAGCTGCTTCATATTTATTAGCTGCTTGGTATTCATTAGCTGCTCGTTATTTAATAGCTGTTTGTTATTAACAGCTGCTTTATATTAACAGCTGCTTCATATTTATTAGCTGCTTGTTATTAACAGCTGCTTGATATTTATTAGCTGCTCGTTATTTAATAGCTGTTTGTTATT
>NW_017387732.1:973929-1056292 GCF_001664035.1 Metschnikowia bicuspidata var. bicuspidata NRRL YB-4993 | reverse complement strand
ATTAGCTGCTTGTTATTAACAGCTGCTTGATATTTATTAGCTGCTCGTTATTTAATAGCTGTTTGTTATTAACAGCTGCTTTATATTAACAGCTGCTTCATATTTATTAGCTGCTTGTTATTAACAGCTGCTTGATATTTATTAGCTGCTTGGTATTTAGTAGCGGCTTGATATTAGCAGCTGCTTGGTATTTATTAGCTGCTTGGTATTAACAGCTGCTTGGTATTTAACAGCTGCTTGATATTTAATAGCTGCTTGGTATCAACAGCTGCTTCATATTTATTAGCTGCTTGATATTTATTAGCTGCTTGGTATTTAGTAGCGGCTTGGTATTTAATAGCTGCTTGGTATCAACAGCTGCTTCATATTTATTAGCTGCTTGGTATTCATTAGCTGCTCGTTATTTAATAGCTGTTTGTTATTAACAGCTGCTTTATATTAACAGCTGCTTCTTATTTAATAACTGCTTGTTATTTAATAGCGGCTTGATATCAACAGCTGCTTGGTATTTAATAGCTGCAGGTTTTGGCGCGATGGGCTATGGGCAGCTGGGAACATGCACCGGTCATGGTTGCGAATAGGAGCAGTGCCTGGTACTTGTAGCCAGTGTTTTGGGTGGATGGCTCTGTCTTTTTTCAGAATCGTGCTGCGTTCTGTATTGCGGAGCGTCATCGGCTGATTTCGGCGTAAATCCTAGCCCGGCTGTTTTTTATATTCCAAGATACATTGATTTGATATCTACTAGCTTCCGCGTATGTCCTAGCGTGACTGCTCTCGCTCAATATACCACCGTTCTCTTTCCGAAGTTTTGGTGTATTTTTTTTTATTGCCGGCTGCTATGGACTGCCTATGTCTGACTCCCCCAGCTAATCCCTTTTATTGCAGGGCGTGTTGGACTGCCAGCGGAGACTCGGGCTTGACTCGCTATCTGTCTGCTTCCGCTTCAGGAATTCTCCCTGCTTCTACTTCAATATACGTCTCCGCTTCCATAAACGTCTCTGCTCCCACTGAACCAAAAATCTGCCTGCTTTTGCTTCTTGTGTGAGAGCACTGGTCTCAGCCTGCTCCTTCAGTTGGGCAGCTCCTGGTGAGACAGAACCAACCGACGCACATGCATTGCAACCTAGAGTTTCGGCTCCCGCCCCACAGATGTATCGGAATAGCCCCGATCCTAGGCGACGAAGTATACTTAAACAGGCTGTCTTTTCTGTTGTCAGTCGGGACGGAACATCATTCCCAAGGTAAGTGCCGAACTGGCAATTCTGTCTAGGACAAAGCTTGTTGAGCCTGGCATTGATCCAGGACCTAGGCTTTACTATTCTCCAAATCTCCAA
Source organism: Metschnikowia bicuspidata var. bicuspidata NRRL YB-4993 (assembly GCF_001664035.1). Taxonomy (NCBI): domain Eukaryota; kingdom Fungi; phylum Ascomycota; class Pichiomycetes; order Serinales; family Metschnikowiaceae; genus Metschnikowia; species Metschnikowia bicuspidata. The sequence continues at coordinate 1,054,958 of NW_017387732.1, read as the reverse complement.
ATATTTTCAATTTCCGTCAGAAACTTCCACAATTGACCTCAGTAAAGACTCATTCAGGGACATAGTAGCCTGTGCAGTTCGGGGAAGAACATAATTCAGGTTAAGGCTTTGAAGACACTTCTGGAAAGTTCACAGGGTTCCAGCAACTTTGTGACTTGATGCTTCTTTCGGAGTCATTTTTCCGGACTATATCTCCGGACTATATCTAAACTTTATTTTTTCATTATCATTCGAAGTGGTCCAATAGGCCACACTTCTGCACTCTCTAACACATTCAACGCCGATAGCTGCATGTACTTCTAATTCCATTTCCCCTTACTTCGACTAATATTTGTTGACTAAGCCAAGTTTGAAAATTCCATATCCAGTCCTTTATAGAATAGAATTCAAAATCATGAAACCTGGCCAAAATAAGTAGTACCCCCAAGTGATGAGCGACTGTTCATATCACTCGAGTCAGTCTCAGCTCAACCAGAGTCACCTGCTCATAAAGGAACTTTTGCAAGATCAGGGTCATTAGTATGCACATGTTTAATTTTAGGGAAAATGGACGACGATACTACAGTTTGGGTGAGTAACGTGAATGCACATACGAGACACTTTGAGTTTGATCATGGCTTTGCGTATTCCAAAAGACCGGTCCCATGCCGAGCTAACCACCAGCCAAATTATGAAGATTGGCTTCTGTATAATAAGCAAGCTCATTGGAAATGTTTGAATGCAAGAAACCAATCTCCGGGTCAGCCCCATGAGGGTGACTTGTATTTTTATCAAAGCTTTTCCATTAAGACTCCTCTCTCGCCAATTAAAGAGGCATTGCTGAATTGCAAAATCAAATGGGACTCTTGGGAATAGATGATTTCGTGTACTACAATGAGAACGATATAATCGGATACATGTTGTACTGGAAAATGTCAAGAGTATATCTGGCTAAGTCCAATGTGGCTTAGTACTGAGGGGCCAAGACTTTTGGGGCCTTTTCGCCTACAATTCCTTCTCTATATGCATACACTTCAAATGCTATTCAAGCTCGTGGGTTGTTGGAATATACCACTGTGGTTTTAGTATTCATCTGGTATAGCCGATTTCAGTAGAAATGAGAACGGAACACTGGAAAGTTCTGTCCTTCAAATAGTTCCAGCATTCATAGTCCTCCATATATCAAAGCTCTCCGAGGCAAGGATTATCCACACAAGCGAGAGCATAGGCAGAAAAGACAACACAGGCTGTCTGCCAACATGACAACTCAAACACATACCAGGAGCAAGATGAATCTGAGGTTCAATGTTCATGGACCATATCAGCCCCAAATGCAAAATTGACGAGTCTTTGGACTGTTTTACGAAATGGGTTTCCTGGCTTTTTTCACTGGTGGGTGGTAGATATGAATGTTTTGTTTGGGTGAACTTGAACCTGTTCCCAAAACCTTCTGGCTTATTCGAGCAGAGCATGGTCTCATTGGTCTTGAATCCATTTCCCAGAATCTGATTTTATTTCTTGAAAGCAAATAAACATGGCCCCGAAGTCATTCTGAGATGGTTTTGGATTCCCCTGAATAGGACTCTTCAGAATGGCGCCGAAATGCGAGATGAACTTCGCCTGGTGTGAATCGGTGGTCTGGTCAATTGTTCACCACGCCAACGTAGTATCGGGACAGTTCTTCCCCTCAATGGCCATCGGCAATATCAGCCTCATCCGTCTAGCTTTTACGTTGGCCTATTCTACGAAAAACTCGGGCCCTGAGCCAGCAGAATCAGGTTCTTTACACCGTTACTCCAAGTCCAGATCCAAAGACCAATGGGCATTGCAAATCGGCGCCAGACCTAAACAAGCGTAGTCCCAAAACCAGACAAGTGCACACGCTCCTTTGAGCAGAGCACAGCATAAAAATCACCTACAAGTCAGTCTCGAATGATGTGTCTTATTAATATATAACAAAAGACGAGCAGAACGCTCCCAGTGCAAATACACTTAGACGGTCTCCAAGACTACGTCCTTGAAACCAGAAGAAACCTTCTTGCCCTTTTCTTCAGTGGTGTTCTCGCCGTGCAAGGCCAACAAAGAGCCCAAGTCGAACTTAGGTTGCTTCAACAACTTGAACTTTCTGATGTGGATGTTTTGCAAAGGCAAGATGGACTGGGTGGACTTCTCAATCTCACGGCCAATCACCTCAGGGATCAACTTGGAGGTCAACTGAGCCAAGGTCACGTTGGAAACCTCTCTCTGCATGATCTCGATCATCTTCTTTCTGACGTCTCTCAACTTGGAGGACTTGGCGTAAGAGGTCTTCTTGACCTGGTTGGCCTGTCTCTTGGTGAAGGCAATGGCAAAAACACGCAACACGTAGTCGTCGGCGGTCTTGACAGTCACATTGGCCTCAACCAAAGATTGCCACTTTCTGACCAAGGATCTCAACTTGTCAGTGGTGAAGTCCAAGCCGTGGAAGTTGGTCAACAAGTTCTTACCTTGCACCTCGTCCACTCTCAACTTGACCTTTCTGTACGAGTGGTCCTCGGAACCCTGCAAGTCGGCAAGGCAGAACTCGAAAACACGGCCCTTCAAGCCATCGGAGGCGTTTTTCAAACCGGTGGACTTGTTAATCAAAGTCTTACCAGCGTTTCTGTTCTCGAAAGTGGTGGGGGCCTTGATGTCGTACCATTCCTTCTTGGTGAAAGGGTCGACGACCTTCTTCTTCATTCCCTTCTTGCCCTTAGACAATCTCTTGTTCTTACCAACAGCCATGATGAAATTCGATAAGTATGAAAGAGCTGAGAAAATTTGGAGGGCTTTTTCGGGAAGTAGTTTTTTTTTTTCAATGCGCGGGCCCTTGCTGCGCTGCGCTGGTGCTAGGGCCTGTTCCTGCACGCGCGCCCGGCGAGGGCTGGGGGCACCATCGTTGGCTGAGCGCCCGCGGCCGCCACGCGCGGTCACGTGACCCTTAGGGCTGGTGCCCCGGTGCTCTGGCTCATTCCCCGTGCCTGGCCCGCCAGCTGCCAGACCACTACACGGCCGGGTCTGGTGCCTATGCTGGCGCCTGCCTCTTTGCAACTACCCACCGGAATTTTAAATTTGGTGCGCGGGTTTTGGGCCCATGGTGGATAAGACCGGAGCTAGCGTGGAATTCTGGGTGCCGCACGCAAAGCCTGTGGCCTGTGACTGTCTTCTGGGCGCGCTGCTCACCCAAAATCCGAGGTGGGAGGGGGACTGGTTTGGCTTGCTTGAGCCGGCTCCATATGCACGGTGACATCACACGGGTTCGATCTTGGTGTATGACCTTACGTCGGTGGCCCGGGCCAGTCCTGTCTTTTATTAGGAGTCGTAGTAATCAAGGCAGCTAAGTGCGAGGTGGCTTTATGTGAGGTGGCTTGATATAACGAGTTAGCTTGATATGTCTAGTTAGCTTGACATAGCGAGTTGGCTGAGTATGCCGAGTTGGCTTAATGTAGCGAGCTGGCTCATATTTAGTTGGCTTATATTTAGTTGGCTTATATTTAGTTGGCTTATAATTAGTCGGTTTATATCTAGTTGGCTTGTATCGAGTTGGTCTATATCGAGTTGGCTTATATCGAGTTGGCTCATATAAGTTGGCCTAGTTGGCTCAATATAGCTAATTGGCTTATATAGAAATGTCTTCATATATCTAGTTGGCCCCAATATCGAGTTTATCGGGAATATCTTGATATCGTGCTGCCTTTATCATCAAGGTGTTTTCCTATATCGAATGGCTTCAGTGTTGTGTTGTCTACTGTACTCGGGCTTCTTTATTGAGCTGGCTCCATTATCAAGTTGGCCTGAAAAATTTATGAATGGAGTGTCTAGATGTATGATATCACGAGGTGTATTGATATATGGTGTATTGACATATGGTGTATTGATATATCGTGTCTTCATAGATCGAGTGGACTCCATATGTCGGGCTGGCTCTATTTTCGAGGCGTCTAAAATTATTGAGTCTGTTGTTTATTGTTGTGGCCTAAATCTCGAGTGCTTCATAGATGCCTTTCATCCACAGGGAAGAAGGTGAGTTGTTTTGTTGAAGGCTCAGATCTACAGCTCGCTTCTTCTGTGATCTTCCTGTTGTCCTCCTTTCGTTTCTCGTCTTTTGTCCCCTCAGTTGAAATCTCTCTATCCATAGAAGGGTCACTGATTGGCTTAATTACCAAAAGTCATTACATTCACTGACTCTTGTCGCAGATTCCCCCCGATTAACTCATAGTATAAGCATGTGACCCATAGCAAGTGACAATCACGTGCAGATACGTACCTCGGCTGTGACCACTATACTGACGGGTGTATTCTGCAATGCTAATGATATTTCCGTGTCAAAGAGGTTTACTCGATAAAGCGTGTAAATTTTCGGTGCCACGTCCCCTCACCTTCAAAGTGTGTTCTTCTAACCCGGGAAATACCTGTACAGGTTCAAGTGAAGTTTGCTAATTAGCTCGAATCGGTGATATGGGTGCTCAGGATCAAATTGATCGTCAGAGACTGGTCTGGTTCCCTTCTCCGCCACAGTTCGAATAGCCCATTGGCTTGTATATTCTTAGACGAAACGCTAGGCATATCGGTGTATGTTTATTATTATTTGTAGAATCCGGAAGCTTTCTTCGAATTTCCCAACTTCGATCCAAAAACAAATTCACCCCGCCTGTACGCACCTACTTTGTTTCATTGATGCTCTTGTATTTGCCATTCATCATCCAAAACTAGTCAAGAAAAAGTGGCCACTCATTCATTGAAGCACTCTGGTATCCAATGTTCTGTTTCACCGTATCTATATTGATGATAAATGCATTCTTCTTTTCAATTCATTCCACATATACGAAGCATCGTGCCTTTTCACGTACTAAAAAAATGGTCTGGGTGCTTTGAGACTGAAAAAATTAGTAAACTGGATAGTATTCTGTCTGCTGTATTCAGTGCCTTCTACGGTCCACAGCTTCTTTGTTTATACACTATATCAGAACTCTTTGGAAGAAACAAACCGGCCCATCTTTTGGAAATATGCTGGTCTTTTAGTAAGACAACCTTGGCACTGCTTTTGACCGAAATTCGCAAGTTTCTTGGTATTTTCCGCACTTCCAAGGCATTCCTAAAGCTACCTATCAATTTATCTTCTTTGTCCTGTCCATCGACCAGAGAAAAATCCTGTCTCAGTCCTGTGACTCCGACACCTACCACAGGGCTTGTAATGTATTCGCATGACCTAAATATACCCTAAAGGCTGTTCTAGGCGTTAGAGCTTTCAGGCCCATCAAAATTGGAAGAGACGCGTGTATAGAGAAATGCTTGTAAAAAGATAGATGGTCATATCCAGAGACATGCTCGCATCGATGTCAGTTGAAGGTGATTCTCAAATTCTAGTGATATTCCAGTTCACAAATGTCCTGAAGCTGAGACATATCCTCAAACCAAAACGTATTTTCAGTTTAGAGGGACAATTAATTTAGAAGACTCGCAAATAAGAAGACTCCCAAATTAAAAAACACCCAAATAAAAACTACCCGAGTTGAAAAACACAATTTAGAAAGCACCCCAATTAGGGCTACGATTTTGAAAGCATTCAAATATAAAACACCCAAACTAGGAGAGATGCACGGAAATACGAAAGCTGCCAGTATTAAAAGAGATCCCCCGATTCCTGGCCCTTCCCCAGCCCCGATGTTCGCAGGCAGCACCCCGCAAACCGCGCGGGTCACGTGACGCGGATGCAAACACCGGACCAACATAAGCAAGTCGCGGCCAGGCTTCCTAATAACGCCCAATATCCTCAGACTCCCTTACAGCCCCGGCATGCAGCACGAGCAGCCAAGCAACCAGTACGTATATCCAGCAGCCAAAGCATAAAAAAGCAACGGGTGCCTTCCCCTCGCCGGGTCCGCGCCCGGTGCGGCCGCGGGCCGTCTCTTGATTTCTGGGCCCGGTCCATAAGTCCCATATGCTAACAGATCCCAGAGTCGCTCTTAAAGTCGGCCTCATTGGCGACTCCCAAATAGGAAAGACGTCGCTCATGGTGAAATACGTCGAGGGCCTGTTTGACGAGGACTACATCCAGACGCTAGGGGTCAATTTCATGGACAAGAAAATCCTGATCCGCAGCACCAACATCACGTTTCTGATCTGGGATTTGGGTGGGCAGAAGGAGTTCATCAACATGCTCCCACTTGTGTCCAACGACGCCGTGGCGATTTTGTTCATGTTTGATCTCACGCGCAAACTGACGCTCAACTCCATCAAGGAGTGGTATCGGCAGGTGCGAGGGTTCAACAAAACGGCCATTCCGTTTTTGATCGGCACCAAATACGATGAGTTCATAGACTTGCTGCCGCAGGACCAGCTTGAAATCACGCACCAGGCCAAGAAATTCGGCAAGGCCATGAAGCTGCCGGTGGTGTTCTGTTCGACCAGCCATTCCATCAACGTGCAGAAGATCTTCAAGATCATTTTGTCCAAGGCCTTTGACTTGAAGTTGAATCTCGAGGAGATTGTCAATGTTGGCGAGCCCATTCTCATATACAAGTAGACCGTGTTTCAGGACTTCTCGTTGCTGGTTTATGGGGGCTATAGTTGGACCTTTGCAGAGAAAGCGGTAGCTCGCTGTGATTCCTATTTTTTCTACGCGTTGTGAGGCCTCGACTGAAGTACTGTTAGGCCCTTGGATGACCAACCGGGTTCTTTGTGCTGCGAAATACGAGCACCTAACGCAAAACACGAGAACTTCAACGGTGTCTGGTCATAGGCAGCACCAGCAATCAGCGAGATTGTTTTCAAGGCTCCACTTTCACGGAAGGAGTGTGTCATGCCGCTAGCCATTCTTTTACCAATCTCGCCCACCGGTCTTGCGTGCCAATGCCACAAACTGGAACTACTCGGTATGTCCCGAAATATTGTTGTTAGAAACAGGATGGATTCCCGGTCAGCACTTCTATTAGCCAGGGGTCTTTGGAAACTGGAACAAGGAGATAATGTGGCCAACAAGCCGATTCATATAGATAGTCACGATGCCATGGTGCTTGGGATTCTTGCTGAGTAAGTTTTGCAACGATGTCACATGAAATGGAAAACACCACAAGGTAAAATCCACACCACTTCTTTTTTGTGGCCCTCTGGTGGGCCCCGTTCAAAGCCAAAGTATTGCAAATACTCCCGCATTCAAAAAAATATTTTTTCATTTGCTGCTGGTTTCCTCGTCGATATCCATATTTCCACTCCATCAGTCCCAGTAGATAGTGCGAAGACTACCCCAGATATTAAACACTACGATTATTCAGGGCTCCCACCACTTTCTCGAGTTCATGAACGGGGTCACAATGTCTTTATCTTCTTAAAATTCGGTGAGTCTGCTGAATTCAGAAAAGAAAAGAAAACAAACAAAAAGAAAAATGCATTCATACGGCCTGTCGACCCAGAGGCTGGTCACGCAGAGCGGCTTCGGCGAGTGTAGTTTTAAATTCCCCTCTTGATGTATGGCGGGCAAAGGGCTCCCGAGTTCCTTCAAAGAAAAGAACAGGAAAATAGTTTCAAAGGTGGAACAATGTATGCAGATATGTCAGCTTGGGTACGATTGCAACAAGAACGGAAAGTTGCGTTAGAATTGAGCAACCGGCCGTGAGAGGCGCTCATTGAAAGGCGACAATATTGAATAAAATCTGCAGAAATCGAATCTATTGGGCAGAGATATCAATATATATCGAAGTGGTAGTTGTCGAACCTACAGGCTCGTTTTGCAGTGGTCCATCAGTAATATTATGGATGTCGTTGTTTTCATTCCGAGAAATCAAGCACTTGCGCTGCTAGCATGGTCAAGATCAACAAGCCGCTAATATTAGTCACTCACACCAAACTTAGCAGAGCAGTCAGGTATGTCGTGTCTGTTTTGCAAATATTAGGCAGACAGGCCAGGCATCCGAAAGAGGTTATTTTGATTCTTTAGATGTAGAGGGATGCGAGAATAGACCCGAAAGAGGCTAAAAGGAGGCAAAAAGGATATGAAAACATCAGAGAACATCAGAAAGGGGCTAGAAAGATATCAGAAAAATACCGGCAAGATACCAGAAAGATATCAGAAAGACACCAGAAACATACCAGAGAGATACCAGAAAAATACCAGAAAGATAACCAGAAAGATACCAGAAAGATACCAGAAAGACACCAGAAAGACACCAGAAAGACACCAGAAAGACACCAGAAAGATACCAGAAAGATACCAGAAAGATACCAGAAAGACACCCCAAGACACCATAAAAGCACCATACAAACAAAAAAGGATAGAAAAACCAATTCTGGATTTGAGAACGCCAACTCTCAGGACCATTGACCGTTCTTTGTGTTCGCAGCCATACGATCTAATAACCCAGCCGGAGTGCGAAATTCAGCGCAACGCGCCCAGCGCACGTCAAGAGGTCTCTTTCTTTCCAATGGCCTGCCCTGTATCTACACAAGGATTTCTAACGTAGAAACAAGGAAGTCACTAATCAGAAGCATTAAAAGGATCAGTTAACCATTGGAGAGGAACCGGAAAAAGGAATCCAACAGGAATAAAAGAGGACTCAGAAGAGGGAGAAGTCATTGTGAACCGCTCACAGAAATCATCAAAAACACGACTGATTGAAACAGACTTGGTCTCAAGGATTCATAATTCAGAGTTCATTAAAGAGGATTTATAGAGAACTCATAGAGAATTCAGGTTTCTTTTAGAACTCTTGGAGGATTCATAGAACTCATAGAGAACTCATAGAGGACTCATAGAGGACTCATAGAGGACTCATAGAGGACTCATAAAGAACTCATAGAGAACTCATAGAGAACTCATAGAGAACTCATAGAGAACTCATAGAGGATTTGTCAAGCAGACCGCGCATAAAGGACGAGGCTGCACTATCCGGAACACGCCCGGCGCAGAGTTACAAACACAAACAGAGACCTAAAAAGCAACAACATGGCGAAGCGGCTCAAGGACATGGGCGACTGGAGGCTCGTCTCGGACGAGCCCGCCGAGCGCGTGTCCAATCCCGGCACGCCGACCCGGCGGACCCGCCGAGGCACAGCAGAAACGCCGGGTGCCACGTTGCGGTTGGTGCGGGAGAGCGACGGGACCAGTCTTTCGAGGGGCGACTGTATACTTGTGAGCGGCGAGCCGAAAAAGGTGCCGATTGACGGGGACTCGTACTATGCGGTGGTGGTGGATGTGAGCAGCAGCATCAACACGTATGTGGAGGTGGTGGTGGCGCCGCTCGTCCGGCCGTTGGAGGGCGGGGAAGAAGACGAGAGTGGAGAGGAGGGAGATGGGGAGGGTGTAATTGGAAAGGGGGGAATCGAAAAGGAAGGAAATGAGAAGGGGGAAGATGAAATGGGGGAAGATGAGAATGGGGAAGATGAGAATGGGGAAGATAAAGAGGACGGAGATGAGAAGGTGAAAAGGACACAGGAATCCACAACACTCGTGGAACAAGGCGCCCGCCATACCGAGGCCCAGAACACCGGGGATCGTGGGGGAAACGGCACGGCAAACGCGACCGCCGCTGGCAAAGAATACATTGCGGGGAAGGATAAAATCAGTGGCCCGCAACACATTGCTCGAAGCGGGCCGGCCGCTGGAAGCGGGGCCACGGGGAACCCCGGAACTGGTGTCGGCATTGATACTCCCAACATCGACACCCCCGGCATCGACACCCCCGGTATCGACACCCCCGGCGATAACACCCCCGGCGCCGCCACACTAGTCAGCGCGCTCCCCCAGCTTGCCGCCAGCGAGTTACTCGTCGCGGCCGAGGTCGGCGCCGTCCGGCTCCATGACATCGTCGAGAAGGTCCAGGTGCTCTCCGCCGCGCAGTTTGGCGACATGGCGCCCGAGGCCGCGGAGCAGAACTCCGTGTTCATGTGCCGCCGCGCCACGGACCGCCACGTGGAGCGCGTGTCGGCTGCGTTCGACTTCGGCGCGTGGCGCGGCTTGCTCGCCCGCAGCCCGGCGGACGCGGTGCAGTTTCTTGCGGAAAAGACGCTGGTGATCGTGTCGCCCAGCAAGAAGCGCGTGCCTGCCAAGGCGCCCGGCAGCGCCGCCAAGCCGCGAGCCCGCCCCGTGCGGCGCCTGTACGTCGTTTCCAGCAGCGATTCCGACAGCCTCTCGAGCGGCTCGGCCAGCAGCGGCTCGGAGGACTCCGGCGCCGAGCTGGACGGCTCCGCAAGCCCGGCGGCGCGGCGCAAACGGCAGCGGGCCCAGCGCACGCCCCGGCAGCGGCACACGGACGCGGTGCAGCGCGTGGCCAGCGTGCTCCTGCCGCACCGGCGCGGGTTCAAGGTCAAGGCCGGCACGGCGCCGTCCAGCTTGCCGAGCTTGCCGAGCCTGGGCGGGCAGCCAGGCCCGGGGGCCCAGCACGACGGGGCCGACGGGGCGGGCCGCGCGTTCCGCGAGCTCCGCGAGAAGCTCCACACGCTGACGCGCTTGGCGCTGCTCCCGTGCCGCGAGGACCAGTTCGCGTACGTGTACACGGCGTTGGAGGCCGCGGTGCAGGCCGAGCAGGGCATGTGTCTCTACCTCAGCGGGCAGCCCGGCGTGGGCAAGACCGCCACGGTGCGCGAGACCATCGGCGCGTTGCACGACAGCGCGCGGCAGGGCTACGTGCGGGAGTTCGACTACTGCGAGCTCAACTGCCTCGCGTTGCTCTCGCCCGGCGCGGCGTACGAGCGCTTGTACGAGCAGGTCAGCGGCATCAAGGTCACGCCCGCCAACGCGCGGCTCCTCCTCCAGGAGCACTTTGCGCAGGCGTCGGCGGACTCGACGCGGCGCCCGCTCGTGGTGTTGGTGGACGAGTTGGACCAGCTTGTGGCGCGCGGCCAGGACGTGCTCTACAACCTCTTCAACTGGCCCACGTTCGCGCACTCACGGCTCGTGGTGGTGGCCGTGGCCAACACCATGGACCTTCCGGAGCGGGCGCTCTCCAACAAGACCGCGTCGCGGCTCGGGCTCCACCGCTACGCGTTCAAGGGCTACTCCGAGGCCGAGCTCGGCGTGATCATCGCGCACCGCCTTGCGCTCTTGAGCGAGGCCAACAAGCGCACCGTGGCCATCTCGCCGGACGCCATGCGCTTCGCGTGCAAGAAGGTGGCCTTGGTCAGCGGCGACGCGCGGCGTGCATTGGCCATCTGCCGCCGTGCCGTGGAGATCGCCGAGCTCGACTACTTGGCCGCCACGGACACGGCGCACGTGCCGGCGGCCCAGCAGGCGTACAGCGTGCGCATCTCGCACATTGGCCGCGCCATTGCCGAGACCGTCAACTCGCCCGTGGCGCAGGTCTTGGCCAGCTTGCCGTTTGCGGCCAAGGTGTTTTTGGCCACGGTGCTACTGTGCATGCGGCGCTCGGGCCGTGGCGACGTGCCGTTGGGCGACGTCATGGACGACATGCGCCACGCGCTCGCGTTGTTGACCACCTCGGGCTCTACGCACGCGCTCCGGGCCTTGGCCGAAGACGCGTCCTACGTGTCGTTGTTCTACGGCGACGGGCACGGCGGCGCGCCGCACGTGCGCCTCCGCCACGTGGCGCACATCGTCAGCGACTTGGCTGACCAGGGCATCATCGAGCAGCAGAACGTGGCCAGCGAGCGGCTCCGCGCCATCAGCCTCAAGGTTTCGGAGAGCGAGATCGTGCCGGTGATCTCGCGCGACTTGGACATCGCGGCCATGCTCTAGCCGCGGTGCACGGGTGTGCTGCCTCGAATTTTGCGACCGGGTCATCTCCAGGCTCAGTGGTGGAGCCCAGGGTTTGCAGCGGCCGTTGACAAACCATCATTTGCGGGAAAAAGACAGACGGACTCTACTAGGGCCGAGCAGCAGCGTCACTAAAAAAGGCCACCAGGATCCATCGAAACCGAAACACCAAAACACCCCGAAACACCAAAACACCCCGAAACACCGAAACACCAAAACACCCCGAAACACCGCAACACCACGGAGCACCAAACCAGCAACACACACGCCCACATGTCTGCCATAGACCCCACCGACTTCGTGCAAGTCGAAGGCGACCACGCGTCGCTCAAATTCGGCGACCCAAGACAGCAGGCCAAGTTCGAGCTCGGCGTGTGCATGGCCATCTACCGCTGGGAAGAGTTGGCCACGGCCGTGGAAAACTCGTGGGGAGGCCCCAACTCCGCCGACAAGCGAGACTGGGTGTCCGGCGTGGTCATCGACTTGTTCAACGAGAGAGCCGTGGACTTGGTCTTGATCGAGGAGACGCTCTTGTACGCCATGGTGGACGAGTTTGACACCGAGGTGGACAACGACTCGGCGCTCATCATCAGCGACCTCGTGCTCAAGATCTACAGAGAATGCGCCATGCAGAACTACGCCCGCGTCGACGACTTGTATGCGAGGTTCCAGCTCAAACAGCAGTCCGGCGCCCACACCAACAGCGTGGTTGTTGCCGAGGACCCCAACAACCCCGACGGCTCGAGCGATGACGACGACGACAACATCAATGAGGACGACGGGCCGCGCGCCGCACCGGTGCCCGTAGAAGACGATGGCATGGACATAGACCACGGCCCAAGACAGCCCATTATCGACGACGATGGGTTTGAGCTCGTGCAGAGAAGAGGCCGCAGACGGTAGAGAGGGTTGATATATTATAGAGAATCGCATTACGACAGAACGCACTCAGTAGCTCATGGAGTTGCGGGGCGTGTGGGACCGCGCCCTGTTCAAGGTGTTCAACGAGTGCAACGAGCTCACCGAGTCTCGCTTGGTGAGCCGGGCGGCCTCCTGAATCTCCTCCACGCCGGAATATACAGACCCGGCCGACGACACGCTGGCCCGGTGGCCGCCTCGGAAATCGCTGAACCTTTTCACCAACGAGCTCGTGATTTCATTGACGCTCGTGGCCAGGCCGACAGACCCAAACTTCATGCCGAACGCCTGGATCACTTTCTCGTCGTCCGCCTTGCTTTTGAAGAGCCGCACGGCTGTGTCGGCCCACACGTTCACCGCGCAGTAGTTGGCCTCCACATAGTCCGTGACTGCCGCGTCTTGCCGGTCGGGCAAAGGCTTGGAATTGCTCATGCCGGACCAGCTGGAGGCGAACTTGCCGAACATGGCAAGCGACGACGAGATGTTGCTCGCAAGCGACCTGCTGGCGCCCATGTAGCTCTTGATGGTCTCGACGCCACAGAACACGTCACGTGCGTGCATGGCCACGTACCAGCCTAGCGATAGATAGTTGCGTGTGGCCGTGAGTCGTGCCACGGGCGTGTCCGGTAGGAAGTCGTAGTGGAGCTCCGGCCGGTGCTTTTCGACGGCCCGCGCCATGTCCAAGTACTCGATTTTCTTGACCACCCGGAACGAGTCCTGCACCGTTTCCCTTCTCCTCCCCCAGTTCTCGCCTAGCTGCTCCTTTAGGCTCGGGATCAAGAAGATGAGGATTGTGCGGAGCGCCTCGTTGCCGCCCCACGATAGATTGATTGGCGCGTCCCGCGGAAGTTTCTCCCGGGCCTTGGCCGACATGCCCGCGGGCGGAGTTGGCCGCAAGCTCTCCGCGATCTCGAGGGCCTCCATCTTGTCGATGCTGGATTCTGCGCTGGCGCCTCGGCGGCCCGGGGCCGCGGGCGGGGCCATGGGATCTTTGGACTCCGCGCCCCAAATCTCGCCGGAAGACTCGGAGTTTATGGACGCCTGTTCGGACGAATCGATGTTCTGGCCAGGAGGTCCACTGACGCGGCCCTGCTGGAGCGGTGCCTCCAGCACCGGCGGCTTGCCGGAGCATTCATCGCCCGAGCAGTCGTCTTCTTGCACATTGACCAACCTGGCCGTTTTGCCGCAGAAATACTGGTTCTCGAGACTGTGGACCGCACTCCAGATGTTGTCGTACATCGCTTCCTCCTCCAAGAAGGAGAACATCAACATGCGAGACGCCGCGGGCGACTTGGTGGCTGCAGCACACAACGCCCGAAGAAGCAACGCGAGCAAGCCGGCGTTCTGGGGCGCCTGGGTCAAGAAGTGCCGCGTGGAGAAAAGCACGAGCACCTGGTTGACGGCCCGGCACGCCTGGTAGGAAATGCCGCCCCTGGGGTTGAGATTCGCTAGGCCCTTGGACGTGCTGTCCGTGCCCGAGATGGCCGGGTTGGTATGAGGAATGACATTGTATAGACACTCCACAAGGGTGGGCAAGATGAAGCTCTGCATGTCCGAGGCAGCAGGCGACTTTGTGCCGGAGTTAGCAGTCATGGCAATAAGAACCTGGCACGTGTGGATGACAAGAAAATCTCGGGCGGTGATCGGGCCAGCGAGCCGGAACTCGGGCGGGAGCAGGTCCGCCATGGACTCCAGCACGGGCATGAGGAGCGACTTGACGAAGGACCGCTGCGAGCTCAAATAGAGAAGAAAGTACGCTGCGATTTTGACGGAGTGCGCATGCAGCGGGACGTCGTAGAACGCAAACACGTGGTACAAGATGCACGGCGCGAGTTTGGAGGCGAACCGGCCGGCCACCAACCCGCCGAACTGGCCATTGCAGTGCATAAGCTCCCATAGGATCACCATCACACTGGGGGACATCGGTAGCGGCAAGCTGCGGTAGGTCTTCAGTCTGCCGGAGGCCTCGACCGGGAGCATGGGGCTGCGGATGACCGCAAGCAAGCTGGACGCAAGAAACACGAGGTCGGATTCCTTGGAGAGCCGGGAAAAGAACGCACGTACTCTGTTGATGGGCGATGCCGTGTCGAGAAGCCTGTGCCGGGCAAGAAAGCTCGTATATTGCGCGCCGGGCACCGCGTACGCGAGCATCTGCGCTAGAAGCTGCAGAGCCAACGTCAGACACGCGAGGCGCAGCTGCACAAAAGCGGCGTGTTCCTGCTCGAGGCCCGAGTCGCCCTTATGCACCCGGCCGGACCGGCAGACGAGGTTGGTGAGGCTGCACACAAGGTTGAAGAAGGCCTGTTTTGGCACGGCGCACACGAGGAGCGTCATGAACACCAGCCCCCGGGGTACGACATTGGGCACGCGCTCGTAGAAAGTGGTCGATGCAAGCACAAGGAGGAGCCGCAAGATGTCGCTGCGGTGCGAGTCGTAAATGGCGTCGGGAGGCCGGTAGTTAGCCGCCACGCCGAGCCCGGGCTCCCAGAGACAGAGTGCCGAGCCGGGCGCGTGGGCTTGCGCAGGGTCCACAGTGAAGCTGGCTGCAAAAAGCAAGTCCACCAAGGCGAACACAAGCCTCGCTGCAAGAATGCGCGTGTCACCCGCGTCCGCGGCAAATTGCGCTTTCACGGGTATGCCCGGGCCGGCGCCCGCGGGCAGGAGCTCGAGAGGGTTGAACGCCAGCGCCAAGAAGACACGCGGCTCAATTTCCAGGTGGTACACCGGGAGCTCAAACACAAAAGGGAGGATTTTGGTGAGGAGCCGCACGCAATTGAGTATTTCCTGGTGTGGTTTCTTCGCCGAGGCCCGGGCAAACTCGGAGAGCTTGGCCACAAGCACCCCGGCGAAAACAAGCATGTTCGGGAGGTTCTGATCACGCACGGTTTGCACATCGTACGGCGTGAGAAGCTCGAAAATGTCCAGGGCATCGCGGGGCACGGTCCAGAACACCCGCCAAAACGGCCGGTCACTAGGTGCGATCACCCGGCCCTGCCCGAGCTTGAAGAAGTGGTTCTTGAACTGGATTTTTTCCTCGGGCGTCTTCATGAGTGCCGCGGAGTTAAGCGAGGAGCTCGATGTCGGATGGTCGGGTTCTGTGGGGCCGGATATGTCAACTCGCGAGAGATGTGGTTTGCGGCAAGACCAGAAGGCTCGAGACATCATCTCAACGCGCCGGGCGCTCTGTGCAGGCCGGCGACTTTAGCGGCTCGCTTGGGCTTATCTCTAAACGCAGGTCGGACTATTGGCGGCATTGGCAACTTTTTCTATTGCTTGCTTGTAGTTAAAGGAGGGGCGGGAAGAGCAGGAGGCCCGGTAGCGGGCGCTGCGTGGCTGATGGCGGGAAGAGGGGGCCAAATGGTGGGGCATTCGCAAGTACCAGGAGCCGTGTGCGGCTTCGTGAGGTCTGCGCGGCGGTGTTCAACGCATCTGGAAAACAGACATCCCCAAAGGCCATACAAAAGAGACGAAGAAGGACCGGAAAAAGGGGATCTGAGCATGCGGGGGAAAGTCTGGACAAACGCCGGGAAGCATGACGGAGAAGGGCCGAACCCCGAAGAAAGGCTGGGAGGGATGATGGAGTGAGGCTGGGAAGGATGAGAAGAGAACTACGCACATGCCTCTCGGGCTGTGCCAGCCTCGAACTCACCGACACCTCGAGCAAAAAGATCTGACAGCACGGTTATTTTGGGAAGCACCAATGTCCATGTTCTTGATGAGATCTTCGTGGCCAGGGGCCGATGACAGTGGCACTTTGGAGTCTCAACCTTGCACAATGCAATCGCAGCGGTGATCACTCTCCTTCTGCTTGCTGGATTTGCGCCGCTAATTCGGGGTACTCGAAACCGCGGCGCCCGAGGACCGAATCGTGATCCGTGGGATGAGTTTCCAGGTGCCAGACTCGGTACAAAGTGGCCATTTCCTAGTCATCGTTTTGCTTGCTCCAACGTGGGGCACCCCAGAAAGCCGGCTCCTCCTCCAGCAGACCCCAGCATCGCTGCGCCGAGCCAACAGCACCTAGAATCAACTTTGGGCTTCTCACCCCTGATTCAGCCAATCCGTCTCTGCTTCTGCGCCTCGCGCGACACCGACGACCGGCGCCGCACCACACCGGCCACCGTCACATAACCAACTGCGACATTCATCCCCGCCTCTCCGTCCGAGTTTTCTTCGCTGGGGTCGGCCATTCCAAGATCGTCCGCATCGCCGCTATTGACCCAGCTTGCAGGCATCTCGAGCTGGGGGCCGGGGCCCGAGTCCGCGGTGATCCATTCGTGGTCTGCGGTGATCCATTCGTGGTCCGCGCCAAAGCCATCGGTCTCGGATTCAGGCTCCGAGTCGTAGTGCAAGGCGGAGCACGTGCCCAAGGCCTCGTATAACTGTGGCACGGCACAGGGCGCCACTAAGAGCGGCGAGTAAAACAGCAGGCTCGTCTGCTGGCCCGGCCGGCCGGCCCGCAAGATAAGCTCCACTGTCTGCGTGTATTCCGAGACGGCCACGCTCTGGAAAAGCTCACACGAGAGTACCTGGAGATATAACACCGACTCGCCCTCCACATCCTTGAGAGCATGCAAAGCTATCAGCGGGTATGGCAATTCTACCCCGAGGCCTGTGGATCCCTGCATGCCCAGAAACCATAACACCACGCTCGTGTCAAGGACGAAAACAGCCACGGAAGAGCCCGCCGCCCGTAGTTTCTCGTGTACATGTATGCTGCTGGTGGCGAGAATTTCAAGGCTGCAATCACCATTCCCAGCATAGAGGACCATCTTGTCGCCGTCTCCCTGTGAGTAGCGAGCCGGAGACTGCGCTCGGAATAGTTCTAGAGGCAATGTGTTTTCCACGTTCGGGCACTCGTGGATAAAACGAGGAGATTTTCCCATGATCCGCAATTGTTCGATCTTTAGAGCGGTATTCGCAGGTCCAGGAAACTTCGAGGCAACGTGTGGCGCAAACCAGTGTCACTATTCGACTTCGGTGGATGATGAGGAAATTGGCCGAACGATTTGTTGAGATGCGCTCTGCGCGGCCGCACGAGCGACCGCGACATTCTGGGCGAGATCCGGCAAGATCAAACGGAAGGAGTAACAGGACATATAACCACCGACTGGAGTTCATGAGTATTCGTCTTTTCCTTTTTTTTTTTCTCTTTTAATATGCCTTTTTTTTTTGTCTTGGTTACCATGTAGTCTCCGCTGGTGGTCGACGGCACAGTCTAGGAAAAGAAGCACGCGCTTTGAATCAGCGTGCATGAAAGCCATAATATATTCCAGACGATATTTATTGACTCCAAGCATTCTGACGCACAGCCTAATCACCCGGAAAGTTTTCTTATAAGTCTCAGAAAGACGGGGTTGTGGCCCGTGCCGCTGTCGAGCTCCTTTTTGATTCTCTTTTGTCTCTCTTCCTCCTGCTTCACACGCTCATCTTTCGAAGGCGGCAAGGCCTCGTTGGCCAAGTCCGCCTTTCGGGCATCCTCAAAAGTCATAATTGCATTCTCGAGTCCCTCTCTTCCATGCAGCAACGAGCCCTTAGGCAAGACGCCCTGATTCATGTTCTTGAGCCGCTCCACTTGCTCGGCGTCTTCTCTCAACACCTGGAACATCCGCGACATTCTGCCAATGGCAAGAATCTTGTTGCGCAAGGCAAGCCTCTTTTCTTCGAGTGTCGGCTCCTCTGGGTCCGGAGGCACCGCAGCTTCATCGGAGAATGATTCTAGCGATCTTGCCATCACAGGCGAAGTCCGAGGAGAGTCGTAGTGCTGAGCAATGGGCGTCTCCTCGTCGAGCTCCTCTTCAGTACAGATGTTCAAGATGGAAAGCAACATGTCTGTGATCTTCTCTCCCACAAACGGCAATGACCAGGTGAAGACGTCCATGAACTGTGGGAGCCAGTACGGGTGCGGGGAGCTGTTGAACTGTCGGATGTTCATCACGTTGTTCTCGTACTTGAGCACCGCGGCCTTGTTGTTGTACGTGTCCAAGTAGTTGGGGGCACTGAACATCGTCAACAACGACGGGAACCCCATTGTTTTGGTCCGCTTGTACATCCTGTAGCCCGCATCCTGGGCCTCGTGGGCGCGGATAATCGAAAGCAAGCCTGTTCTCTCCAAAAATTGGCACGCTGCCTTGTACGTGTACGCGTAGGAGCAGCCCCTCACAGTGTTGCGCACGAAGGTGCGGTCGATGTTGTCCTCATCGTAGTCTTCCACCGGGTCAGCCCAGAGCAAGTCGCACATGAGTCCTTTGGTCGGAGGTTCCCGGAAACGGTCTAGCTGCACCAAATCGTCCAAGGAGCGCATCTCGGGGGAAAGCCCGCCGTGCACGCAGAAAAACTGCTTGTTCATGATGGCGGCCAAGGGCAACGCGTTGAAGGATTGCAAGCACTCGTCGTAGACGTCCAACGAATACTTCTTGACACACTCGGACTTGAAAGTGAAGTAGTCGGTCAAGTGCTTGCATTCGTGGTTTCCGCGCAACATCCAGAACAGATCGGGGTACGTGAGCTTCAACGAGTACAAGTAGAGCAAGCACTCAATGGAGAACAGGCCGCGGTCGACGTAGTCGCCCAAAAACAAGTATTTGGTCAGCTCGGGGTCGCCGCCAACCTCGAAGAGCTTCATCAAGTCGTAGTACTGACCGTGCACATCGCCACAAACGGTCACGGGCGCTGGCACTGAGAGCAAGTTGGGCTCCTGCGACAAGGCGGCCGTCGCACACTGGATGAGCCTGATGGCCTGGTGCTCTTGCAAACGGCCCTCGTTGAAGAAGTGATCCTTGAGGAACGCGCAGTTGGGCAAGCCGTTCTCCAAGAAGACGTCGCTGTCACTGGGGTTGAATGTGGCGGGGTAGGCCACGGTCTTGACCACGCGGTCCGTGGTGTCGATTTGCTGCCCGTCGTCCGTGGTGTAGATGCGGATGTCGCTTTTGTTTGCCTTCGGCAGCAGCTGCGACTGGCTGATGGCGTCCAACGCGTTCCTGATGTGGTCTCTGTTTTGCTTGGCGTCTCCCAGCATGGTGTCGATTTTGCGCTGGCTGGCTGGTCAGTGTGCGCCGGCGAGGGGAGGCCGGGGTGTATGTAGAATGGGGACGTGATTTGGGGCTGCGTGCCGGAAAGTCTGTCGTGTTGCAGAGCGTCTATGTTTCTGTGACAGAAGCCTGTGTTTTGCTGCAAGAAAGCGGGGTGTTTTCTTGTTGCCGGATTTTCTCGTTCAAGGATTATGCCCGAGGAGCGTGCGATAAAATGCCTGTAGGGGTGTGCGATGAAATGCCAGGTGACTGATGGCGGTAGGTACAGGCCCGCGGCTCAGACGGGCCATAAAAGGGGAGGTGCCATATCCAAAAAAAAAGCGGGCGGGTAAATCGGCAGCCAGGGGGCAAAACGCAAAACCCTTGGAAATGAAGCCCTTGGAAATAAATCGCAGAGAGCACGTGTAAACAGAGCGAGCTGAGAATACTTATATTTGGCCCCTGGCCGCAGCTCTGGCTAAAAGAGCGGGTGGTCATTTATGGATTGGAAAAACCGTGGAGTAGGCAGTAGGCCCTAGGCGCGGGCCTGGCGCTGCGGTGAGTTTTGCAACCGCGGCCACACAGAGGGGAGCACGTGACCAGAATTGGAGCAGCCTGGCCCGGACACCCAGGGCCGTCTCCAAGAAAAGGAGTATTTCTGTCTTTCAAATTACAAGCGTGCCGCTGGCGTCCGGGGATATGGCTGCAAAAAGCGGGTGTCTGGCCTAGAAAAATGGGGGGTCCAAAGCCGAGCCGCAGGTCACGTGCGGACGTCTCCAGGGCCCCGGCTACGGTTTGCTCCCATGTCCCTTTTTTATTCTACTTGCTTTGGCCATAAGCATAATCAAAAGATTGGAGTACAGTATGCAAATATCTACCTAAGATGCCAGTAGATCATGAGTCTAGATTCGAGGCTGATAGCTGTGCTGCTTCAAGGAATGTGAAGTACCAATAAGCCGAAAGCTCGAAAGAACATTTAATGATCAAGCTGTCCGATTGATATAACCCCGGTATTTCTGAGAGTGGGTTTATACCTCCGCCCCAGTTTCAGAGTGTGATGCTGGAGCCCGGTGCTCATCATATCAGCGAGGGTTTATAAACCTAGTTTTCCGGCAGCTTTTTGAATCCAAGGCTGTTTTCGGTTCAGTTGCTTCGTAGACACAAGGCTTCCGGTTTTCCGGTTGTGGCTGTTGTCGTATCATCGGCGGCTAATAAATATGCCTTTTTTGCCAGCGACATTCAAGCATAGTTTGCCATCCACCCATTCAAGCAACGCAGCGAAGCAAAACCAGAAACAATGTCCTCAGGTACAATCACGTGGACTCAGCTGCAAGAAAGTGTTCGGAACCTGAGTCAGATAGCGAGTGCTCTTTTATAAACTCTTTTGGCTGGCCGTCTCGATATCAACAGAATGTGACCGATCCAGGACCACCGAGATACCGCGAACTACAGAGATATTGCCAGACTGTGGAACTACAATGATTTCACAGCTGATGCAGATTTGCAACCCTCATAACTTGCCGTTTGGCTGGATTTCCAGAATGCCAATATAACAAGGGGAATCAACAAATCGACAGCTCAATATAGCCGGCCTGCAGGGCGCTTCAGCCTTGGCGAGGACTAATATTACCCTTCCAAGTTCAGTCCCATCTATATGCCAGCCTAGCCCAGTCCATGGACCCGAGCTTGATGGTTTACACTTAAAGAGACGGAGAACCCAAAAGCTGGTGAGATGGTGTATTAGATTTTTGCTTGAAGTGACTTTCCACGTCTGTCATGCCGAGCACTTGTACAACAAGGTCGCGAAGCTAATATTTCAAGTGCCTGCTAAATTCCACTGTCAGGCGAAACAGAAGAGGCCGGTTCGGGCTGCACTATGGTCCAATGTCTATTTCTCAGAAAAGGAAACCCCTCTACGCTACGCTGTGGTGCTCCTAATACTTCAATATTTCTATTATAGCAAGGCTGCTGAAGCTCATCAGCCCCTTATTCACTAGAAACATACTTGACAACCGACCGGCCGCTAAATCCGTTGAACGAAGTAGTGGCAGCAGAAGTATACGCCCCCAAGTTGGGGAAGTAAAGCCAGTCCCCCACGTGCACGTTTGCTGGCAACACAGCACGCGGCGCCACACAGTCCAACCCATCACAGGTGGGCCCCCAGATCAGGAAGGTGTACTCCTCGGCATGTTTTTCCCCAAAGTCGTTGTAAACACGGCCCTCGCTCTTCAAGACTCTCGCCACAGGGTGCTGGTGGTCAAAGAGAATGCAGTTCAAGTTTCCGTACACACCGTCGTTGATGTAAAGCATGGCTTCCATGCCATCCGCGCCCCGATCCAAGTCCCTGCGGGCAATAATGTGGGTGGCCAAGGTAAACGCATTTGCCACCATGAACCGCCCTGGTTCGGCAATGATGCGCACGCCATTGCGCTCCACATACTCGGAGGGGAAAAACTTCTTCAAAGACGAACGCACCATGCGCGAGGACTCCTCGAAGGTCTCTCTTTCGAATCCACCGCCAATGTCCAACAAGGTCATTGGCGCGCCCAACAGCTGCGCCTTGTCGAAAATCATCCGGGCCTGTTTGGTTGCCTGGAAGATCGAGTCGAAATCCTTCGCCCCAGAGCCCACGTGGAACGCCACGCCCACAGCGTCGATCCCCAAGTGCAAGCACTCAGGCAACAACTCCTCCAAGGCTGTCTCGAGCGTGCATCCGAACTTGGTGGACAATCTGCACTGCGCCGACTCGTCATCAGTGGCGATTCTGATCAACACCTTGCAGTCCGGGTGGAACTTCTTCAACTTGTAGAGCTCCTGCTTGTTGTCAACAGTGGTCAAGTTGACGTTGGAGTTCTTGGCGTGGCGGATGAACGAGTTGGTTTTGCACGGGTTGGCGTACACAATACGAGAGGAGTCGAACCCGAGACGCAACACGGTGTCTATCTCGTTTTTCGAGGCACAGTCAAAATTGGCCCCCATGGACCCCAACAACTTCACGACCTCTTCGTCCGTGTTGCACTTGATTGCATAGTGAGCGTGGACCTGAGGCAATTTCTGCTCCCAAAGCCTATAGGCCTTGGCCACTTGCCCCAAATCCGCCACAAAAAACGAATCCTCGTCTCCGGCGTCGCAGACATCGTGATCGATCTGATCAACCTGGGCAAGCAAGGCCCTTTTCACCAAACCTGGCCACTCTTCAGAGCCCCCAGAAGAAGATTGCTTTTCCACATAGTAAGCGTCTTCGGGGACATTCCCCGCCGGGTTGGCTGGGATTTTGATAGCATCTTCCGCAATTAAATAGGATTCTGCATTATTCAAAACTTCAACGGAAGGTGCCATAACTTGGAACGACAGGGCTGAATAAATTTCGGACTCGTCTGAACTGGTTCGGTGCTGGATTGCTGAAATTCACAAGCAACACAAGGCGAGGGAATATTTCTGTGCAATAAGGGCAATTCTTTTTCTAATACTCACTGGACTGGTGAGTAAGATAGCTGATGAACTTCAAGCGGCAGCTCTCGTAGATAAAAAAGGGTTTCTAGGCAAGAATGAAGGCGACTCTTATTGCAATTTGGAGGAAAAAACTTTTCGACTTGCACCGTGAGCGTAGTGTGCACACAATCACGCGGCTCTTCACCCACCGCAACCCGCCTCATGCGAGGGCCATGTAATTAATTGTCAGAGGGCGGGGCGGGACATGCTTAATAACCCAAAGGCTCTTTTCCAATCTCCAAAAAGAACATTTGGTATTAAATTGCGTGCGGTATGAATTGCGTGTTTATAAATAGCAGGGATTCCGCAGACCCTATCCCTGAGGTGTCCAAAGACTCTCAATCTTTGTAGCGTGTGCTTCGCACTCACAACTCAATGAGCGGCTCGGGCTCCGCCCTGAATTTCCTCGACTCATTGGTCGTCAGTCTCTTCAAGCCTGCGGCCAGCTCCAGCCCCAACTCTGGAAGACCCAAGTCGTGCAACAGAGGAAATCTGGCAGACGCATGCTCGCGCGGGCCGTCACTAGGAACATCGCCGTTGTCTTCGCGGTACCTCTCTTCGATAGGGGGGTATTTGCTCGCTATACTCTCCGTATCACTCAAGCCGTCACTGGGCGGACTGGATGGCACCTGCGGGTACGCGGGCACGCTGGTGCTTATGTAGTGCTGCTGCTGCCCCGCATCATCGGCTGCCTCGACAGCTTCGTGGCTCGACTCACCGTTTTCAACAAAATTACCGAGATCGGCTGGGTACGGCGCGCGAGATTCTCTCCGCTTGGAGCTCGAGCCGTGTGCTGCGTGAGTGATTGGCGCGGAGAACTCAGGCGCCTCGCTCGACTCACTAAACTGCTGCCGGGGAGTGGCGATTTGGGAGAACGCAGGCAGGTATCCTACCGACGGGTCCATGTTTTGAGGCTCACTGGCCTGGGGGCCTGTAGATTGAGACGTGTTCCGGAGTGGGCCTATGTGCAGAGGGGGTCCATCCTGTGAGGCAGGTTGCTGGTGGGCTCTATCATGTAGGGCCGGTTGCTGGTGGGCCGTTTCGTGCAGGGCAAGTTGCTGGCGAGACGCATCAGGTGGCGCGGTTTGATAAGACATGCCAGGCGGCGGAATTGTTTGATACTGCTCGTCTTGGGGAGCGGTCTGCTGGGGCGGAAATTCCGGGTGCTGGTAGGACAAGGGCTGGGGAGCCGTGGCCTGGTATGGAAGCAGGTAGCCCGTTGTCTGTGGACTGGCGAGTTGCGAGCCAGCATGGGGGGAGTGTGCCTCCAGCGGGCGGTTCCCATTTTCGAAAAACAGCGGGGCGTAGCGGGACGCGTCATTTTGCAGTGGCTGGCTATACGCGGCGCCCGGCAGCGAGACACTGTGCTTGCTGTACGCCTGGCTGAGCTTGTGGTCCAAGAACTGGTCGTACAAGCGGGTGATGGAGTTGATCTTGTTGTTCATTTCCAAGAACAACTCGTGTCTCTCGATGGACGAGCGGAGCGCGCGGTTCAACTTGGGCTTCAAGCGCACGACACGCCCATGCAACTCGCCCAAGTTCTGGTCGTACAAGATGCCGGCCTGTTTGGCGGGGTCGCTCTTGATGCCGCTCATGAGCTGGACAAACAAGTTGATGTCGTCTTCCTCCTGCGGCGACAAGTCTTCTGCTGGGCGCAGCAGCTGTTCAGGCTGCGGAGGCGATTGCCGCTGGGGCTGGGGCTGGGGCTGCTGGTGCTGGGGCTGGGGCTGCTGGTGCTGGTGCTGGGGCTGGGGCTGAGAGGCCTGGATGCCAGACAGCTGTCGGTCCGGGCGTGGCCGTGCTGGCTGGTGGCCACCGTGAAGGGAGCCCGTGCTCTGGTACGCGGTGGTGTTGAAGGGCATGATGCCCAGGTAGAAGTCCAGGCCCGGCTCTGCCAGCGGGCCCGGGTCCGCAGGGCGAGTGCCGGCGCCCCGGGCCTGCTGGTATTCGGCCAAGCTGGCGGCCATGGCGGCCTTCAAGTCGGCGTCGTCGGCGTCGGTGTCGGCGGGCGGGGGCGGCGCCACGTGGCCGGGGGGCGGCGACGGCGGCCGCTGGGCGGCCTCAAACGTGGCCTGCACGCCCGTCTCCTGGAGGCTCAACTCGATGGCCCGCCGGAGCTGCTCGTCGTCGTCGTCTGCGGGGGCGGGGGCGGCCGAGTCGCGTTTGGCGGGGCCTGGCGCGCCGTCGGCGCGGCCCGCCGCGCGGCTGTGGATCTGGAAGCAGTCGTCGCACACGCGCACGGGCTGGAGGATGCCGAGCGCCACCAAGGGCATGCGGCGGCTGGAGTGGGCCTGGCAGAACACGCCGCCGCAGGCGCGGCAGTGGTGCTTGCGGGTCATCACCAGGAACGGGGTGTAGCAGACCATGCACTCGCGGCCGTCCACCCAGTCGGGCGGCGCGGCCGAGTCCACGAAGTTCCGCGCGTTGGCGGCGAGCGGCGCGGCCACGGCCGGGAACTCGTAGCCCTGGCTGGCCAAGGCCGCGTGGGCCCGGGCCACGTAGCTGCCCTGCGGCTGGCCCTGGAGGTACAAGGCCCACTCCTGCACGAGGCGCAAGATCTGCGTGCCGAGCGCATGCTTGGCCTCGGACGAGTACACGCGGTAGTTCTTGGTGTCGTAGTGCACCTTGAAGATGTACTCCACGAGGTAGTCGACGAACTCCTTCAGGTTGATTTCCGCCACGAAGTGTGCGCCGCCGTTCTTGACGCACACGTCCGCCAACTTGAGCACGGCCGCCAACGTGTTGGGGTTGCCGTAGACCTTGGCCAAGCGTTTCTTCAAGCACCGCATGGCCTGTTTGGGCGGCACCTTCTTGCTGCGGATGAGGTCCGTGATTTCCATGGCCGCGGCCATGTCCATCTCGCCGTTGGGGATGGCCTCGGACGTGGCCTCCTCGATCCGGGCGTCCAAGTCCGCGGCGGGGTCGGCGGCAAACCACGACATTTTGTGGGCGGGCGCCGGCGGCTAACTAGGGGGCAGAAGGGGGTGGCAAGCGCCGGGGTTCTTTTTGTGTGCTTTTTGCTTTTTGCTTTTTGTTTTTTTTTTCTGGTCCGGGAAGCGCGTTTTGCCGGGCGGACTGGAAAGAATGAAGCAAGAGGTGATTGGGGAGAAAAGGGCCGGGGACGGGCAGATGGATGGATTGCTGGGAGGAGTATGGAATATGCTTGGGGAGTTGAGGGAAGTTGTAGTATGGATTCGCGGAGGCGCGGGCTGTGCAGGTCATGGAGGGGGCAAAGGATTCTGATTGAATTTTTTTTTTAAAGAAACATCAAATTATTGTGGAGGTTTGGAGGAATTTGGGGTTTGGGGAAATTTGGGGTTTGGAGGAATTGTGGGTTTGGGGAAATTTGGGGCTGGGGCTGGTGGAATTGAATTGGGACAGCTCGGAGATTTGTTTGTTCGTTTGGCCTTTTGGCGAATTGTGGGCCAACTGCGTTTGCTTGGTGCGGCGTGCTCGGTGCATGTTCCATTCTGCTTGTCTGGTTGTGTGTCGATCTTGGCCTTTAGTCTGTTGTTTGGCTGTTTTTTTATTTTGGCTGTTTTTTATATTGGCTGTTTTTTATTTTGGCTGTTTTTTATTTTGGCTGTTTTTTTATTTTGGCTGTTATTTTATTTTGGCTGTTTTTTTATTTTGGCTGTTATTTTATTTTGGTGAGTATTAATCTTAGTTTCCAATGATCCTTGCTGTCTGAAAAAAGTGATTTCTATTCATCTTAGTTGTCTGGTAAACTTGGTTACTATTAATTTTGGCTTTCTGCTAGTATTAGTTTCGATTTGTCTAGGCTGACTGTAAATATTGGCTTACTGGAAATATTAACTGAATGTAAATATTAACTGACTGTAAATATTAACTGACTGTAAATATTAACTGACTGTAAATATTAACTGACTGTAAATATTAACTGACTGTAAATATTGGCTGTCCTTTAACTTGGTTTCTATTGATCATGGTCTCTATTATTATTGATTTTGCTTGTTCGATTTTGATTTTCTCTTAATCTGGCTTTAATCTTAGTTGAGGTCTGGGTCTTGGTTTAATTTGGCCGCCTCTTAATCTTGACTTTCACTGAGACTGTCTATTTATCCTGGTTGCCTGCTTATCCGAGTTGTCCAATCTTGGTAGGCTTTTGATTCTCTGTTAATCTTGTTTGTCTCGTATTCTTGGTTTCTATTGATATTTGTTTCTATTAATCTTGGCTCACTGTGATTGTTGGCAATCTACTGATCTTGTTTTCTTAATTGGTTTCTGTTATTCTTGGGCCCTATTGATTTTGCTTGTCTGATTTTGCTTGTCTGATTTTGCTTGTCTTTTAACCTCGCCTTCAATCTTAGTTGTAATCTTGGTGTTGATTTATTTAGGCCGCCTCTTAATTTTCGTTCACTTTAGACTGAATGTTTATCTTGACTGTCTGTTTATCATAACTGTCTTTATCTTGGTTGTCTATTAATTTTGATTGTCTGTTATTCTTCGTTTCTTCTAATCTTGGTTGTCTGCAAGTATTGGTTTCTTCTAATCTTGGCTGTCTGTAATTGTTGATTTCTATATATCTTCCTATTCTGTTTAATTTGGCTGTTTGCTAATTTTAGTTGTCTGTAGACATTGGTCTCTATTAATCTTCATTGTCTGTATGTCTTGAATTCTGACAATCTTGGCTTTTAATCTTGGGTATAATCTTGGGTATAATCTTGGGTATCGGTGTGTGTTCATTTTTACTTTTTTTGGTTGTCGGTTTTTTTATCTGTTCTTCTTGGCTCTTAAGTTTTTGTCTGTTAACTTTGGTTGTCCATTAGTTTTGGTTGTCGCTGTCTACTAATTTTGGTTGCCTGTTGATCTGTTTATTAATCTTGGTTGTTTTTTTGTCTAGGTTTTGGTTAATCTTGGCTCTCAATTTTGATTTTTGACTCTTGATGTTGGTTGTCTGTTAATCCTGCTTTTTGATCTTGGTTGTTGATTGGACTTGGGATTCCCTTGCTTGTTTGATAATTCCAGTTTTTAGTAATCTTTGTGTGTTAATCTTGGCTTTCAGTCTATTCTTGGTTATCCGTTTTTGGCGGTTTGTGAACGTTGCTATCTATTGATCTGGAGTGTTTTCAATCTTGTTTTTCCATTATTCTTGGATGCCCACTTACTGGGACTATCTGCTAATCGTGGCTATCTGCTATTGTTGGCTATCTGATAATCTCAATTCTTGTATATCTTGTTTGCTGTTAATCTTGGTCAATCTTAGTACTGTTAATCTTGGGTGTCTACTTACCTGGACCATCTGTTATCTTGACGTTCTGTTTATCTTGGTCTTCTTGCACTTTGCACTTCTTTCACTCAGTTGGGCCTATTTGGTCCGGCTATTTCTTGCATGAGGTGCCGGTACTGTTTAAGATCGTATATTGACCCACATTATCTTCAAGAAAGTATGCAGGTAAAAAGCCCCTTTGTACTAAACGGATTCCTTCCCTGCGTTGCAGATCCGAATATCGTCATACGATGAAAGTCAGGTCATCAACGGCAGCGACCGGTCCAAATAACGGCGACAGAAAAGCGCTGTGCAGGCAGGTTAGTGGACCATCAAATATACGGGAAATTCGGGCCATGTGAGAGCTCACAGCCATCACAGGCAAATGGAAACGCTGTGTATGAAACATGCCAAAAACGGCTTCTCGAAGCACGCAAATATATTTGACACACCCAAATACAGCAAGAAACAAACATTTCCTCACCCCATAAAAAGCTCGTGCTGGAGAAAAAATCCTCGGGATACACTGAATGTTGCACGCCTCTTTCTCTAGCAGATTCCCAGAAGTTATGGTTCAGTGCACTGGAACTCTCTATGTGTCTGCGAGCTATAAGAGTCTTTTTGATATCTACAAAAGAAATGGGCCGTTTTTTTTTATTGAAAACGCACCAAACCACAACAACGGCTGTCATTCCATCCAAAAGACCCGAAACCCGAATATCTTTCATGATACATCACCATCTCATCAATCAAAAGCTTCTTTTCCGGCAAAACGCCGGTTGACTGCAGCTAATTTGGCCCAGCCTAACTGAAACTCAAAATCACAGTGGAACTTCTGTCTTCAGATACCACACGATGTCTTGTACAATTTGAGCAGGGAGAGCCAGCTGATGTGCGGTTTCACTCGGTATTCCAAGAGGCGTCAGGCATGTGGAGGCCCGGATATGCGCACGGCGGACTCCGGGGACCCAGACCTGCATGCAGGGTCTGATCTGCTACTCTATCTGCACCTGCCAAACTCGGCCCTCGTTATCAGCAAGATCAACCACGTTTCTAGTCTCAACTGCTCCTGGCGACCGCGTGCCCGTCTTCAAATACAGACGCCTACCGACAGCCAAGGTCACGTGACAGCACAGTCCCGCCGGTCCCCTTGGAAGCATACCGTGTTTTCCTGCACCGTACCATGTACCCGATAAACACACGCCAAACACGGTCTAGCACTCGTGAGGAGTCGAAGAACGAAATAGTTTCAGAAGATCTCCAGACCCCGAGGGAGGATAACAAGAAAATCTCTTCTCTGCAGAAAGCGAAGCACCCAGGCTTGCACATAGCACGTGGGAAGCAACAACGGTCTCAACTTCGAGATATCGAAAGTTGCAGGGACGAAGGAGGCATCAACTTGCCAAAGACAGCCACGGGATCTTGTGTTGCTGAAAAAGACAGAATGAAACTGAGGGAGCTTATGGATCCCGAGGCTCATCTCAACAAACTCCAACAGGAGTCCTCTCAAGCCAGCCGGCAAAGATCTGTCATTTCACCCATCCCAATCAAAGACAGGACGATGCGGCTGCCCGAAAGTAGACGTACGAAAAACCTCGCCTCAACTGGACAAGTCTCTCGTTCCGGAAAGCAAGGGGCTGCCGTCGAAATCAACTTTCTGCAGCATGCCAAGCTACGGCCTCGAAATAACCCAGCCCCACCGAACGTGAACGGCTGTACGAGCCATGGCCATATCGAAGGGCCTATCCAGAGCCAATGCACAAACACGCCAAACGAGGCCAGGCGGCGCAAATGCTCGCGGCTTTCCGAACAGCCCGTTCCGAAGAAAAAAAGCTCAAGGAGAGAGCCGGGGTTAGTGAGAGGTCAAGGGGCCGCCCCAATTTCTCCGTTGTATGGCTCAACCCCAGGACAAAGTAGGCTGGGTGCAGGTCCATTTGGATCCCAAGGTATGTGTTCTGGAACCACGTCAAACTTCCACACTGGCCCGGTAGAGGGTGATCCGAAGGGACAGCCCACTGAAGGCCATCTCACCGTCTCTGAACAAATGCAAGCGTCTGCAGAACTGTCGCCTTTTGATGAAGCAGCAGGTTTCATTGCCAACAATTCCACCCACGTATACCCGTCGTCCGGCCCTTTGCAAGAAAGTCCCGGCTCTTTACAGGAATCGCCCGGTTCTTTGCAGAATCCGCCCGGTTCTTTGCAGGAGTCGCCCGGTTCTTTGCAGAAATCGTCCGGTTCTTTGCAGAAATCGCCCGGTTCTTTACAGGAATCGCCTGGTTCTTTGCAGAATTCGCCGTCCCCCCAGCGTTGGGAAAACGAACGCCAGGAACTCCCAGACCCACCTTGCCAAGCAGACAAGTTGGCCAGCGAGGAAATAAGCCGGCAGCTCATCGAGGCACTTGTCGAGGTCGATCAGCAGATCCGCGCCCAGAGTTTAGCAGCAAGCCCAGCAGAACCACCGCCAGCATCGTCCAGAGACGCGGCGCTCGAGTGTGAGTTCTGCTCCAGGAAACTCCTCAAGCACAGCGACTTGGTCAGTCACGTCAGAACACACACGGGCGAAAAGCCATATGTGTGTCTGGTCTGCGAAAGGCAGTTTTCCTTGCGAGGGAACTTGAATGTGCACATGAAAAGCCACACGCTAGGAAAGACCCACGAGTGCTCCGTGTGTCACAAGAGCCTATCCTCCAAGAACGCCTTGGCCCACCACAGCAGACGCCACACGGGAGGACATGCCTTTGAGTGCGCTATCTGCAAGAAAGGCGTGGCCAAAAAGAGCCTCTTGTCGTACCACATGCGAAGCCACACCGGAGAAAAGCCGTTTGCGTGCGGGCTCTGCAACAGGCGGTTTTCGTTGAGGGGCAACTTGACCGCTCATATCCGCATGCATACGCGAGAGAAGACGTACCAATGCCCGGTCTGCCAAGAGAGGCTTCCCTCGAGAAACGCGTTGAGGCTCCATAAACAGAGCCATCTCACCGCAGCATCGCACGAATGCTCCATCTGCCGCAAAACGCTATCTTCGAACGCCCATTTGCTTGACCATTTGCGAACGCATTCTGGCGACAGGCCTTTCAAATGCCCGGTATGCTCTAAGGCATTTCCTTCCTCGGGGAACTTGGCTCGGCACACGAAAACACACAAGAGGCAGGACGGACACATGGGTCCTTGATGCCAAACCGCTGCTCCGTCCACGTGTCGGTCGGGGGCCTGGCAGCCGAGGCTCTTATGACGGAGGCCAGCTTCCAGGCCGGGCGCAAGCGATATTGGCATGGACCAGATGGGCCACATGCATTCAAACCCCGGCCTGCATGCCCAAGCACACCCCGCCCTAGACACCGGTGCTACGGTCCCTCCTGGCAAGTTCATGCGTGGTTTACGACAATACGCTATACATTGTGTGTGGCAGCAGGGCCCATTCCCCAGGCCGGGTGTTTGCAATTACGCCGCCACGTTGCCGGGCCCACGCCCAAACGGAGGGCGCGACCGGCCAACGGAGGCGCTCCGGCCGCGATCCCTAAAAGAGCAGAAAGCCACATCTCGCCTCCAGTATCTATCCGCGGAGCACGTAGGCCGCCGAGGAGGCGCCCAACACACCCACCGCAGCCCACCAAAACATGTCGAGCTTGGGGCTCGAGAAGTCGCGCACCGCGCTGGTCCGGTACAGGTTCTCCAAGGACCGTTTGATCCGCCTGCGCAAGGAAGACGAGGTTTCCGACGCGGCGTCCGTGGGGTTCAACGCGTACGTGGGCAACATCACGGGCGGCTTGTACGCCAAGTACAAGGGCTGCATCTTGGAGCCATCGAACTGGTAGATCTGGAGCATGTAGCGGCCGTAGTAGGAGGACACCGAGACCTGGTATTTCTCGAACCACGTCGACTGCACGTAGCGCGAATAAACGGCATTGGACGAGCTGGAACCGCACGGGTCGCTCAAGAGCTGTCTTCCGTCCACGGCGATCGGCGTGAGCACCAAGCTGCCGTTGGACAAGAGCTCGTATGTTCCGTGCTGGTACGTCATGGATGCAATGGGGCACGAATGGTCCACTCCGTTGGACGTGATTCGGTAGAGCGCCTCCTCGTAGTAGCCGTCGGAGGTGAACGAGTACGAGATGCCGGGAAGCGCCGGCTCGATCAAGAGCTCGTCCACGGGGTCGTAGTAGTCGGGGCCCGTGAAGACCGTGTTGGATTTGGACGTCCAGGTCCCCTCCAACTCCTCCATATTCGGCTCTGCCGCCACGAGCTGTAGGACGCACAACGCCCCGAGAAACGCGGAAAAGGATTTCATGGTGGTAATGAGGGATGTGTGATCAAGAGTCAGACCAAGTGTGAGATCAAGTGTGATCAAGAGTCAGACCAAGTGTGAGATCAAGTGTGATCAAGAGTCAGACCAAGTGTGAGATCAAGTGTGATCAAGCTGTGAAATCAAGTTGTGAAATCAAGTTGTGAAATCAAGTTGCCAGCCAGAATTTGGAGACCGAGGGTTAATTCTCGTCAGATCAAGTTGTGTGTGACTAACCACTGGTTCACGTAGCCGCCGAGAAAGTGGAAGTGCGCGGCAGGGCAAGGCTCGGAAATCGAAAAGTGGGCTGTGGAGCGAGCACTTATAAAGTCTGGTTTTGCGGCGTCACGTGACTGCGGCGGGAACGGGCTAGGTCGGGCTCAGTTAAAGAGAGGTGTTGGTGAAGAACAATGTGCTCTGCACTGGTAAAAAAGGTCCTACTGTGGACCCGGCGCGCGAGGCTTGCTGCAGTGTGTGCAGGACGCCGCGAGAAGAAGGCTGTGTCTGAACGTTGAGAGGTCCCAGAATTTCACTGGTGTGGCCGGGGTTTGGAATGTGGTGGTGTTTTTGATGAGGCAGATATCTAGGGTGGGCCGGTTTCAGGATGCCGAGCTGGCTCAGTTCTGGGCACTCGGAATCAAACTCGTCGAAGCGGCAGGCCCGGGGTCACGTGACCAAGGCACACTGTGAGGGGGCTATTTATAGACTGACAAGCCGTGTGGTGACGTTGCGCCGATGTGTATTGGCCATGTCCGGCCACATATAGCTCGGCGCATCCATGTGATCTGGGGTCTGGCATTATTTTGGCGCCTGCCCGAAAGTATTGGGAGTATGTGGCGCGGACGCGCACGTGCCCGGAGGCACGTGACCAGGCGTTCTTCTTGGCGTACCCCTTTTCCGTGCAGGAGCATCGCGCATTTCAGCCGCGCCATTGTCCTGGGCATGCAGGTCTAGAATTGAGTCTTATTGTTCATCTCAAAGCAGTACCAGTGGTTTCCTAAGGGGCAGGCTGTGGTGGAATGATTGAGCCAAGATTAGTTCAGGACTCGATGCATTACTCGAATTAGTAAGCTAAGCCGACTGCATCCAGCTGAGCCAAGACGTTGGCTCAAGGGGCACATCTTGGTTCAGGGCGTGGGCGCTAGATTTTTCAGATATACTGACAGGAATCCGGCTCATTCAGGTGCCGGCCCGTTTTGCATGAGCTGGGTGCACGTAGCCCGGCGATGGGCTGGGTCACGTGACCAGACACTGTGAACTCGCGTCCGTCAAGCCTTCAGCCATTGAGTTCAAACAGCGCAGATATATGTATATATGCATTTGCGCAGCATATCGAGATTGTATAATTTTCAGTCATTTTCTCTACTTGTCTGATGTCTTGCCAAGGTATTGGATCTTACTGACATTTCTCTGTTCTGGATTTATTGCATCCAGGCTGAATACGTACAAGGTTTGTCGGAGACCAGCTAGTTTCCACAATAGGTTCATCAGACACGCATTTGAACCTGCATTCCTCTGTTTGTGCAGCTTCAAAAACTGCCTCTTTCAAAGCAGCAATGTCCGTTTTCAGATCAATGAGTCTGAAATCATCCTTCAGGAGTATCAATGCATGGTTATTGTTTTTGGAGCTCGCATGCTCAAAGTAAAGTACACTATGAAACATGGGGCATCCATTGATTGGAAAGTCGAGTACTGTAGCAAAACCTGCATCAAAGTGCTGCTCGGTCAAGTAGTCTCCTCTTCAAGTGTATGGATATGCTATCGAAGGCACCAGCTATTAACGTCCACATATACATCTGATCTTCTCGTTGCGAGCGCCTCACTGTAGGAAAAAAACAAGAGCAAATGATGAACTTTGTCGGCATTTTGGGATACCTTCCTTGCTCTCTTCGCAAAGACTCAAGTAGCCTTTCATGAATGCCAAGTTCTCTAAGGCTTGGCCCATAAGCACAAGCTCCTGTAACCGTACCAGTACATCACATCCAGCTGTGAGTCTCTGGGCCCGCTACGCCTTCAAATAAAGCTTGGAAGGTTTGGAGTTGTATTTATCACACCTCAAAGTAGCTAACTTGCCAAGCTTGAAACAGAGAGGAATAATTCCGAGATTCCAGTAAGGCGTGTACAAAACCTTTCCTGTCTTGGAAGTCTGTTATGAGCTGCGTATCCTGTTTTGTCCTGTTACTAGCCCTTATTACTTCCGTTCTGAGCCCGCCAAATCTTTGCCATGTGAGCGCATGCCGTTTATGGACAGCTATTTCTCCGGAGATCTTTGTCCCCTTTTGTGCCCCTTTTTTTGCTTCAAGGCTTGCATGGTTAGTCCCTTGTTTTGTTGAACTTTCTCCTCGATCAAAGAATACTTCACCCATTGCATGTTGGTGCCTGTACCTGTTACCACATCGAAACCGTGTCGGTAGAATTATCCCCGTCCAAACCTAGGACGAGCTACTTGAGCCTGATACAAACTAAGATCTCTGATTTATTGAATAAATAACCACTGGGTCAGGCCACCGTGTAAATTTTCAAAGCAGGAATTGCCCCAGCAGAGTGGTGCAGGCGTATACAGGTATACATTGCGCAGCTGGCCGCCCGTGTTCTCTGATGCATTTCTCGTATGATTCCTACATGTGGGTCGCCTCCCATGCACTGGTCTGCTGTTCGTATTAGGCGAGGCTCGGGCTTAGGCTTAAGCAACCGAGGCGCCATTTCAGTTAGGCAAAAAAAAGAGGGCGAATCAAAGTTGTCGTCGTGATTCTCTTTTAGAGACACGGAGCTTAGAATTCTAGCTCTGTCATCCGTAGACGGGAGCCCATTTGTGGCAAACTTTCTGGCTCAAGCCCAGGCGTAGTCACGTGCACAGAAGCTTCTTCGCCTTGCCCATCAGAACCACTGCGCATAGGTGTATTCTAGATGTGCCAGATAGCCGTGGTTTCCAGGCATTCGAATTCCATGTATCTACACAACGTGCCCGGTACATTACATTTTGCCTCACTCGTCATGATATATTAATGGGATTGTTTTTAGTACCTAAAAGAACCGTTTGAACATTGGTGCTGGGACATCGGCAAACCCTCGGTCTTTGTATTCGTTTTCACTGCTTGCAGGCGTCGCTGCCCCAAGCTTAGGCCTTTCCTGGTCAAATATTTCACTTTCCTTCGGAGATTTGGATGAGCGTCCACTAGAGGGGTAGGCGTTGCTCATAGCATAGTTTGTAGAGGAGTGAGGAAGTATACTTGGGTAGTGGTGGCTATGTAAATTTGCCGGGTTTGGTGTTGGAGTGAGCAAAACAGGCGTGTTTCGCCGACAAGGCCGAGAACCAACTTCGCCTTGGCTGGCCACAACGCGTGGTCGTTCTGCTAGCCTTTTTACGGACCTGGCTATCTCAACTCTCTCGTACTTGTACTCTCTTGGTGTCACTGGACTATTGCCGAATTGAGCTGAGCTGGGCGACGATACCAAGGGGGGCATGGAGTAGGTCTGGGTCAACAAAGGCGGCTGTTTGGGGATGTCCAAGGCTGGGATCGAGCTGGGGCTGACTATAAGGGAGAAAAGTTGCTGGGGCCCTTTATCAGCGAAAAGGTCCAAGAGAAAAGCGGGCGACTTGGCCACGGCGGAAACCAACAGCTTTCTAAGCATACTGCTTGCGAAATAGTCGGGGTTGCAGTCATTGACATCCACGCATTGGTTGGGCACCTGAAACCTCGGGTCTCTTCTCAGAAGCATGAAGGTTTGATTGATGAGATCAATTGTAGTCTTGGCCACTTGCGTGGGGCTGTAGCCGACTGTCTCGTACAGAAAGCAGGCGGCGTACGCGACAAATTGCTTTATGCGGCGGAATTCGTAGTCACAGGGCCTGGAGGCATTTGCAGCATCGTAGTTGGTGTTGAGCTCATCCAGGGAAATCAAAGAGTCGTCGATTCCTGGCTCCGTGAGGTTCCAGTCCAATGACACCATGATGGCGATTTCCATCTGGTGGAACATCTTGGAATTGTAGTTGCATCGGGAGCCACAGAGCCTGATTAGCTCTGTGACCCGGGGAAGCCTGTACCGCTGAGTGGGACCGTTGAATCTGGCGCCGGCGCCATACCCCAAGTCCAGGACTGAGCGGATTTCTGCTGGTGGTCGTTCGCTATGCATGTTGGCAAAGTGGCAATTTCCACCGTGGATTTTGGCGGCGATCCAGAGACACGTCGCCATAAGGAGCTGGCCATGTGGGAGCAACACTATTGCTTTCAGGCAGTAGCGGTCAAAGAGTCTCACCGCACGGCAAAAGACAAATGGGAGCACCTTCAACCGCACCAGCAATTTCAATCCAAAGTCCAAGAGCTTGAAGCGAATTGAAGGAGTGAGATACGGCTGGTGTGTGAGAAATTGGGCCAATGGCTTTGTCCGTTCAAGCGCCTCTTGCATCGCTTCGGTAACATCGTCCATATACTCATCGACAACAAGGGCATGGGTGCGGAGTTCAGACTCGTAGAGAGCCGCCAGGTATTTATATTGGTTGACGGTCACATTTTCGCCACGATAGGTGTCATGGATGAGGGGAACACTATCCTGGTGTCTATACTCAGGTGGGCTCATCAAAGTTTGTGTCATTGGGAAGATGGGTCTTAATAGCTGCAGAGTTTAGGGCGGTCCAAATATATAGCCGAGGAATATAGGCGATACGGTCTGTGCTTGGAGTTCCAAATCGAGCAGCGGTAAAAGTAGATAAACTTGAGCCAGTCCCGTTTTCAAAAAACAGCTTTTGAGAGGAAGTCGGTGGTTTCGAACCTTTAAATGTATGCTAGGGGCAACTAATTCGTCGTGGGCAACATGCAGAGTAAAAAAATGGACAACTAAATCCGCTCGGTCAGTGCTGCACATACAGCCCACGCGTGTGAAAAGAGTTTGCATGTGCGCCGAAAGAGGCATACGCGTAAGCGAGTGCAAAGCGGGAAAGTATTGACGCAGGTTCACAAGCCTCTCGAAATCGCGCATGTGTGCGCAGGAATTCTGGCCGCACATTCTCTGATATCATAATAGGGGCATTTTCTCGCCAAGTTTCTAGGGCGAACACCTGCCGGTCCATTGTATTCAAATTGAGGAGTCAAATCCCCCGCTGTCAAGAATACTCAGGTATACTATAAGTCTTGTCTTTCCTGTTTTATTTTTCTTGTCCTTGCTTTCACGCCTAGAAACGCTCCAGAATTTGGCCCAAATATGTATGGAGTACTACTCTAGACGACACACGCTTTCGAGAACGACTGAGAAAAGTTTTTGTCTTCAATGCAGCTTGGAATGTACAGTCCGAAACAGGAAGCTTCCTCTTTCGGAAGCGAGACTTATATGCACCCTGCCTTATCGCCAGGCGACCTCGGATAGTTTTTCGTGCATTGACTGATACGTGGCCAATGTTTTGAAAAGCCACAAATTCAAGCCAATCATGCCATTTTCTCCCACTTGAGTACTTTTGAGCTCAAAAGTTCCTCATTGTGTTTGCGGCTCGTCGAAGCTAATGTTTTCTTAAAAGAAGCTCGAGTTATATGCATACCACTCATGTTTAGAATGATGGTTATTCCACGTGGAGGGGAATACTCTCAGTCCCAATGCTCTTCTACATCATGAAAAACCCACAAAATAAAATTATGTCAAATCTTCCAAGCTTGCCTTGAAAGATGTCTCATTTAAGGCATTAAGCTTTTGTTTTGCGGGATGCTGAGTTTAAGCTATTCGTATTGCATTCAGGGGTCGTGGGACCAACCGCTTACTGTTCTCGTATATTCGCGAAAAGTTTATATGATGGAGATGACGGGCAAGGTACTGAAAAATTGGAAAAATATTGGGTGGCTGGCTAGTCATGCATCAGTAGCGAGCTGGTTTAATATTAATAGACACCACATGCTTTAAATAGAGGCATCATTTGCTCAAGAAGTGATCAGGTCGCTAGCGGGTACAGCACCAAGTGCTTATGTTAAAAAGATGTATGGGTGTTCATGACTCGTCAAGAACAGCGGACGATTCCCCGCAACACTCTTTCCTTTCATCTAGTTTGGCTTGAATTTTTGTTTTGAGTATACGAGGATTGCAATTCCTTGATCATTATATCGTGTATTCCATGGGCTGGCCATTGGAAGGAAAGATTCAAAACTGAGTAAGCGATGCAAACAACCCGAGTACCTTTTCCACCCCTATAACATAGCTCTTGGGAAACAGCTTCCCCAAAATCACCCGAATGCTTTTGCATTCTTTGACGTTGAATAGAAAGCCTTTTTGAGTGCTGGTGGGCCTGCTCTCATCTCAGAAAAGAACCTCGAATACAAATCGATTTATCTCTATTATTTTTTCAATCAAAATAGCGTCTTTTGAAATAATATCCGAACCATTCTGACAATTGAGTAAAAAATTTGTGGAATTCTAGGCCACCCTCTAAGAGTCGATTTACATTTGTTTCAAAGTTAATCTTTCTTAAATGAGAAAGTTTGACAGCATTGCAGGGACAGTCGAATGAGCGTCAATGTTGAGGTTCCCGTCCTCAAGAATTCCTTCGTTGATACACTCCTTGATGATGTGATCCCAATCGCTGACATAGACGAAGTATGTCTGTAAGACAGAAACAAAAAAGAGCGCAATGATCATGCCAAGCCATAGTCCAACAAGTTCCCACTTGAAGTAGAAGGCAAAGAAAAATGCACAAGGCAAGGCTATCAAGTAGTAAGAGACCAAGTTAAGAATACCGCCAATTTTTTGTCTACCCTGGCCACGCAAAATTCCTCCTGATACACACGCCAAGAAGTCGTTGATCTGGTAAACAGAACCTATTATTAAGACTGTGCTGGCAATATCCAAAACTTTTTTATCGCTGGTGTATAGAGATGCGAAGAAAGTTCTGAACGAAAATAGCACCACCGCATTGCACGACCCAAGAGCAAGAGCACAGTACATTGCTGCCTGGGATGCAGTTACAGCTGCCTTCTTTGACGCGGCGCCGATAAACCACGCAATTCTTGTGGACGCCGCTATTGAGAGCGCAAAAGGGATCTGATAAAGCAACACGCACGTGGTGGACACGATGGATTGTGCAGCCAAAACGTCAGTGCCAAAGGTAGAAGCCGTAAATGTAATGATCTCAAAAGCAAGCCATTCAGCCTCGACCATCAACACGCCAGGCACAGACAAGTTGATGATTTTGGTCCAGTTCCGGAAGAAGGTAGAGTCAAAAAGCGGTTCACGAGGGAGGCATTGGTAGCCATTGACGTACAAAGTGTATGCCAAAAGCATGATGCACATGAGCCAGTTTGTAATGACGACGGAGAGCGGGGCCCCGATGAAGCCAAGCCCAACACGCCTATCCCACACCAAGAGGTAATTCAATAATGCGTTGAGAGGGGCACAGAAGAGCAACACGTAGGTTGAGGCGTGGAAAATGCCCTGTGCCTGGAGAAAGTGCTTCAAGTTTTCGAAGATGATGAATCCCGGCAACCCTAAGGCCAACACCTGCAAGTAGCTGCTTGCCAAGTATGCCAATTCCGTCTTATCAGGCCCAACCAAGAACGACAAAACAGGCCTGGAGAGAAACACCCAGAGCACGAGCATCGGCACGTACAAGAGCATCAAGAGATATGTGCACCGCACGAAATGCAAGCCCACCGTGTTGTAG
Source organism: Metschnikowia bicuspidata var. bicuspidata NRRL YB-4993 (assembly GCF_001664035.1). Lineage (NCBI taxonomy): Eukaryota > Fungi > Ascomycota > Pichiomycetes > Serinales > Metschnikowiaceae > Metschnikowia > Metschnikowia bicuspidata. The sequence goes on along the minus strand of NW_017387732.1, from coordinate 1,014,689 downwards.
TCCTGCCGGCCATACGCCTGGGCACACAACGTGTCTAGACACGTGGACACACCCTGAATAATCGCATAGCCGCTGATGTTGGCTGTCATGGAAGACAATGAAACTGCAGCTAGCGCCGTCAGGCCCAAGCGGCCCACGGAAAACACCGACGCTACGGTGAGCGAGTACTGCAACAAGAAGGTGATCACCAAGGGCACGGAGTAGCGCATCAAAACGCGTGCCTCGTTGGCAAGCGAGGTCTCGGGTTCCTTGAGAATGGCACCCGAGTGCACCGACAAGATGTCATTGATGTCGGTGTGGTGGGTGTAGGCGGAGACGTTTGACCGCACACGGTAGAGCGATTCCGCCAAGTTAGCCCCCGACGGTTTTGGCTGCAAGGCGAAATGCCGTGGGATCTTGTTTGTGCCCACAGATGCAATCGACGCCCGGCGATTCTGTACATAGGCAACAATTTCCAGCTCGCCGATGTCAGAGAGTTCCGACGACCTCAGCACCGAGCGTAAAAGGTGACTGTGCTCATCCGAGCCGCGAGAGTTCATGATTGTTAGTAAGAGAAGATGTGGACTGAGGAGTGGTGGCAGGTGGTGTAGAGTAATGGAGGCGAGCAGAGGAATTTATATATGGAGCCGCTAAGCCCTGGTCTATGATGCTGCAAATACACAGTGTGTGTGTTGTTGTTGTTTTTTTTTTTTCAGTAAGCGTGGGGAATCGGGTAGCGGAATTTAGGGCGTCTAAGGCGGCAAGGCCAGGGCTCAGTTCAGGCGCCAATCTATCGGCGCGGGATCACGCTTTGTAATCCAGGCGGGAATCAAGAGTAAAAAGTCAAGAAAAAAAGTAGTAGAAAAAAGAGGCCAAGTGCGAATCAGCAAAGGACTGTACTGGGTGGACATGGCCACGTGACTTTTCGTGAAAACAAAAAAGAAATTGGGCAAAGCGGTGGGCATTCAAAAGCGTGTTGGGCCCACCCGCAGCCTGCCCATCATAGATTTTGCAGTACTCACGACGCGGCAGCAGTAAATCCCGCTCAAAAGAGAAAAAAAGCCCCGCAGCATTCCAAAAATAACTCATAATGATGAGCAATGCCATGAATGACATTCAAGTGTGGCTTTTGAATTTCTCAGCAACAATCTAAATTTAGCCTGGGACGTCAATCAAACCTGATCCACGACTGATATGGGCCGTGCCTGAAACCATCTTATAGTCCGGCACATAAGGCGAATTTACGACAGTCTGCGGAAACGCCTGCTGGATTCGGGAAGCCGATCTGTAAAGGTGTGGCCAAATTAACAGCTGCAAGCTCAATAAGTCAAAAAAACCGTTTTTCAGCATAAAAAACAGAATCATGGTAGACACCTTTAAAAGCATTTCATGGAAATCAGTGGCGTGTTGTGTTAATGAAGACATTCTAGCTCGACAGCATACGAGTGTCTTCGACATGTCAAGTCACGTGCGTCCCGTTGTGACGCTATGCTAATGGGTGCAAATTGTCATGCTTGTCATGACCTCGTTCGCGATGGGGAATAATGACAATACATAGGGGAGTTCTTCGTTTTTTACTCTAATCAAAGGATTGCTCGGAAATTCTTTTTTTTGCTTAAACAGAAATGTGAACACTAGCCTGTCTTTTTTGTCTTTACGTGAACTGGGTATCAGCAGTAGTCAGGTGTCTTGAAAAGTTTAACGTCTTTCACAGCCAGGCAAAGTCAAGTCATGCAGTACTGGCTTGTTCCCAAGATTAATCAAGCACGTGCAAGCGAGGTGGAATCTAAAGACTTTGCTCGCGTTTTTGGGTGTTTGGGAAAGTGTACGACACCGTTTCGCCCATATATCCGCTAGTCATCAGAGGACCATGTTCAAAAGTTCGTCTACATTTCACATGCTGACCCAGCTCACACGCAAACTTCTGTATTTGAAATAATCGGTTGAACGCGTGGGCCACACAAAAGACTGGATAATACTTGTAGAATGAACTAAGCCAACCCCGCTAATCGTGAAATTCATACATTCCAATGCAAATGTTGGCAATTTGTTACAGGAAATTCTATTCCAGCCGGTTTGTTTGAGTAGATGCACTACAGAATGGCTGCATTCGTACAGTGGCCGGAACAAGCACAGCTCTCTGGCCCCAAAGTCGGAGTGAAAGGAAATCAGCAAAAGCCACGGTATATCTATATGAGGTCTATAAGCCAGTGATCTCCTAGAACTTGCCCTGGGCCAAGTTCTTGAGCATATCTCTTGCCGTGAAGTACACGGTCCTGTAGAACGAATGGAAGTCGAGCGTCAGGCTCGCCACGGATACAAAGCCAAAGGGCAACATGGCAGGAATCCAGCCCTGGGCCAATTCAAGTGCAAAGCCGCCACTGGGCATGGCGTACTGCTTCACGTGGCCTTTCTTCAAGTGGTGCTGGTCGCCTGGATAGAAGATTTCGGGCGTGAGTGAACAGGGGTCCGCCGCCAGTTGGTGGCCCGTCAAAATCGTGAAGTAGTCGTCTGCATAGTGCACACCCGTGTGGCCCTCGGTGCCCACGGCAGTGCCAAAGAAAATCAAGTACTCACTGATGGAGGCGTGTAAAATGAACATTGTTCCCATGGCCCCTCCGGCATTGTTGTACACCCAATCGTCGAAGTTCAAGTCATTGATGAGCCCAGGATACGCACGCTGGATGCGGGGCGCCAAATCGGTCATAATCTGAGTGGCGTTGCCGTTTGGATGAGCCTGCAAAGTTTCCTGGACTAGGTCCTGGAGCACCTGCTTATCGAAGCGGAAGTGGGCCGGGAGCCACGTCTGGAAACTGGCCTCGAGCACTGCATACACGGCCACGAGAATGGTCACTAGCTTGATCCACATACTGGAGGCGTTACAAAAGCTGGTGAACTAAGAGAACTTGGGAGGAAGAAAGAACGGGCTGCTCGTATAGGAATGGCGTATGCGGGTCGGAGCGAGCGCGATGCTGGATCCTGCAGCTGGGCGGGCCGATACTAATAAACATAGCGGTAAAAATGGAGACTTTCCACAAAAAGCGGGGGTTTGGGCGAGGTGTCTTTTCTGGATTTTGCTTGAAAGTCTGAATAGGCGGGTGATTGTTGGTTGTGGACGAGCGAGAGGTGAATTTTTGTGCTTTTTTGGGTTGATGACTTTTTGCCAATTATTGAATTTTGTGACGATTATTGCGACGAGTTTTTAGAATCACTGAAATTTTAGGGCCCGTGTAAACTAGACAATTCAGACTTTGGCTGCTTTTATGTTGTTTCGAAGAGATCCTTATTTTTCTAGGGTAGCAAATCCGTTGTCTGTAGCCCAAAATTTGGCTCGATCAATAAATTGCCACGAGCTTAGAACCTTGAGTTTTCGCACCTATTAGTAGCCACAAGTGTGTTAGGTGTTTTTCGGCCGTCTGAGCCTTCATAACAGGTATGATTTTCTCCTTGGTTTCACTGCCGAAACCCTCTGCAATGACGCAATTTTTTCGGGCTCTAGAATAGAAGCTAAGAAGCTGAAAATACAAAGTCTTCGTGAAATTCATATTGTTGTGAGGCCTATTATGACTGTAAGGAGACTGAACAGATGTTAATGAGGGTTTAGTTTTAATTGTTATATATGCTGAAACCAAATGGACTGAATTAATGAATCGGGCAACTCGGTGTGTTAGTTTAAAAGGTCAATAGATGAAAGACATTGCGAGAAAACGTGTATCTGAGCCTTCTGTCCAGTTTTTTTACTTTCCAGTCCAAATTGCCAAAGCTCGCGGCATTTTGATACCCATTGGTAAGATAGTACAAACATCTTGCTAGTCTCGAGAAGAGTCTTCCTTTACTGCTAAGAGAGCTCAGTGTTCCTGGATTGAAATTAAAGAGACTGGTTGACCGCATGACTAGCGAAGTCATGGCATATTTCTGTTGTTCAATTGAAAGTCCTTATTGATTTTTTAAGTTGAGCGCAGCTTCATTGAAAAAGTTCGAGAGCAAATACATACAAAACTTGAAATCGGGTACAAGGGTGGTCATGATAACGTGCCATGTCTTTCCATAGAAAAAAGTTCATTGCCTTGGTTTTTGAATTTTCCTCTCACTTTCCCAACATCCAAAGTCAATATTTACTCAGTTATTCATACAAGCATCTAACAAGTGACTGGCCCTTTAGCTGCTTCGTGTATATGTCTGCGAGAGAAGAGGTACTTTCATGAGTTCCAGTAGGTGCATAATAGAAAGTCCCAAAAGCTGAGCCAGCACCCAGAAAAGCTGGAATTTTTCTCCACAAATACAGGTACGGGAAAGTTATATCTGCCTGAGACCCGAAAGCGTTCCAAATACCTGACTCTGCGAGAAATTGTAATTGCAGTGTTAACTGATTTCATAAATGGAAGATAGCCTCCTCAACTAAAAAAAAATCCTGAAACTCCTGATGTGAGAGTTCCAAACCCATAAGGCTATGTTGCTTGCTCCATAATCGCTCTCTTACTTGCAAGTCCACATTTTTTTTAAACGCTCCTAACTTGGCAGTCGTATATTGCGTACTAGCTTTTGAGCTCGCCCTTTTCAGACAGGGTATGGTCTTAGTACTGATTGAGAAAACTAAACTTTCTGTAAACCACCCATTTCTAGTTCTTACTAACACGATCTTCACATTTAGTAGCTGCTTCTTTGAGTCTAGCACATTATCTTAGACTACTCAGATATAATGACGGTGGGTTCAATTCGAATGGGCTCAGAGTGATCTCTCATGCCTAAAAAAGACAGCTTCAATTAAAAAAGATTTTGCAAAACTTCAAGCCCCTACAGAAGACCAGTAGACACTCACGTGGCGTATTGAAGCATCCAACGTGGAACATTCAAACCAGGAGATCTATTATTCGAGCCCATCACGTGACCAGATACAATCACCCGGATCTACCGACCTGGATACTATCAAGTCTACATGTTTAAAAACCATACCAGGGTACACACAACAACCGAACATGTCCTTTTGTCTCAATCGGGCCGGTCCTGAGTTAATAGCGGCAATTTCAAAAACACAGGATGCAGACTCAATCCTCCAGCTTTTCCAGGATTTTCTCAATGAGCTCCCGAATCCATACCCCGATTTGGAGAAGCTTGTATCTTCTTTGAAGCTGGCGTCCACACATGTCCAGATGCCACTCGTCCGGCTTCTAGAGGCGGAGCTTTTGCTTTATTTTTCCGCAGGTCAAATGGACACCGAAAAAGTCGAGGAGATCTTCAAAGAGCTCTCGTATCTTTCGACCACGAACTCTTTGAACCCAGGGTCCTCAACAGCGCTTACACGGGTCAAGTACAATGATCTACACGTGGATTACCAGCATATTTTATCTTCCAAAGCAAAGCGCTTGCGGCTAGTGGACGTCCTCACGAAAAAGATCAACATTCTTTCGTTGCTTCCCGATTCCAGCGGCGGCGACCACGTGAGAGCCCACGTTCAACGCAAGATCCTTGTATACTTCTTACTCTGTGACTCTGACTACAGGAAAAAAGGCGTTTTGAAGTACTTGGTCGATGAGGGGGTACTGGGACCAGCAATGTCGCCGGAAATTGCTTCTTTCTGGTCCTGCCAAGATAAGCTTGTGCACATGGAGGAGTTTGAGAAATTGATCCGCCACTTGAAGGTGTGCTTCTACCCCATCCGTGTGATTGATCAACGGCACGGACACACGCTATTGGAGAACCACTTGGACTTCTGCCTAAGTAAGCTTCCCCGCTACTACAGCACGATAAGCCTTCCGCGTATCCAGCGTTTGCTTCTTGGGTCAGAGAGCAGGGTCGACATAGAAGACGTGCTTTTCAAAATGGTCACTTGCAACAAATTCGCGCATGAGGTCACCATCAACCAGATATCCGGGTATGTGTATTTTGGCGAGAAGTGCCAGAAGTATGGCGAGTTCGACACCCACGTGAAAAAAGTGTGTGATGCCGTGGACCTTATAACGGGCCTCCAGGCCACCGCAGAGAAGTAGCTGTTTCTGGATTGCAATGGTGCGTTTTGGCATGTCTGAGCCAATCTGCCTATTGGTCGAACCTGCCACACTCCACCAGCCAATCTGCCTATTGATCGTACTTACCAAACTCCGCCAACCAGTACTGTCTTAACACGGGCCCTTTCTTGCCGAGCACAGTGATGTGCTGGGCCTCGGATTCCGACAACTCGAAGTCAAAGAGATCCAAGAACTGCACGATCCGGTCCTCCTTGGACGAGGTGGTCACAGGCAATATGCCCCTCTGCAAGACCCAGCGCAACAAGACCTGGGCCGGCGTCTTGTGATGGGTGTCGGCCAATTGCTGCAAGTAGTCGGAAAGCTCGCCGGCTGGGCCCTTGGTGATGGGGCCCAAGGGCGAGTAGGCCTCCACGAGAATGCCGTTCTGCTGCGAAAACTCCACTATGCCCGGGGTCTGATTCTGAAGCAGCGCGTTGTATTCGATCTGGTTGACCACGGGCCTGATTCGCGCGATCTTCAAGATCTCTTGCAAATCCTCCACGCGGAAGTTGGACACGCCAATGGACCTGGCCAAGCCCTCGTCCACAATCTTCTCCATGGATCTCCAGGCCTCGGCCAAGTCGAACCCGTGCGCCGCCTTGGCCACGAAGGGCGAATGGAGCAAGTACAAGTCCACATAGCCGGTCTTCATTTGCGTGGCCAACTGGTGTTTCAAGGAGTCGTAGGGCAAGCCGTGCGGCGAAAACACGCTGTGGCCCGCGTCGCCCACCAGGAACTTGTTGGTGATGTATAGCTTGGCACGGTCTGCGCCGGCAATGGCCGCGCCGAGCTCCGCGTCGGTGTTGTAGATCTCTGCGCCGTCGATGTGCACAAATCCCTTTTCAAGGGCGAGTTGCAAAGTTTGGACCAACCGCTGGTCCTCGTCGTTACGGCCGTACTTGAACCAGGCGGTGCCCAAGCCGTACGCCACGGCTGGGATCTTGTGGCCGTCGGCCAATTGGAAGCGCGAGCCTTGCAAGGACATGGTGCGAAAAAATGGGCCAGCTTTGAGGAATCTGCGGCGCGCGGTGGGGTAACACGGGAGCAGCCAAAAAAAGAGGTTTGATGTTTCCGGCGCCAGCGCTTGCTATAGCGAACCAAAAAAAAAGAGACACGAAAACTGAAACCGGGGCTAGACGGCAAATCCAATCGCAGGGAGAAGTGGGGAAAAAGAGGCGGCCTGGTCAGCGGGGGAATCCCAGAGTTTATATAGGGTACGGGGCCGGTGTTGAGAGGAAAGGGGTTAAACTTCCGTGGCCTTGTGCAGAAGGACGGGGAGCTTACTAAGGGTGTCCGGGTGTTTGAAAAAGGAGTAGCGGAATTTGGGAGGCCCATTTCCGCGCGGGCGCGAGGACCGCCATCTCCCCCTAGACCCGAGATTTACGAGCAGCCACGTTTCTTGGCTGGGCCCCAGACCACGTCGAGCCCCGGAAATCCCAGCAAGAGCACCTTGCCAAGAGGATGCCCGTGCCCAGATAAAGCCACTGCTGCTGCCCGAAGCAGGCCGCGCGGAGATACAAGCGAGCGCGTTTCGCAGCCGGGTGGTCTCTTGATCTATGACATAATAAATTATGAGTAATTATACAGTGGTGGCCTCGCGCAGGAGCAGGACCATGTCTCCCACGCTAGCATGAAAAAAAAATAAGCGTTGTGTGAGCAGCCGAGGGGGATGCGCTGCGGGCCCCGGCCGCGGATGAATATGCATAGAAAGAGTCTGGGGGCCGGCGCTATGCGCTGAGTGCGCCGCGGAGCAACTGGTGTCGTGGCTGTCGAGTAAACACGCTCCGGGACATGCAGGTCTGGGGGCAGCTAGTACAACCCCAGGCCGAGCTGCAACAAGGACTTGGCCACGGAGAAGCTGTTGGGCGTGCCGATGCCGTTGCCAAAGCTGTTGTGGCGCAACGGCGAGGAGCCCAAAATGTCGGCCTTTCTTTTGAGCAGGCCGCCGCCGCTCTCGTGGACGGTCTCGTCGATGGTCTCGTCGCTGTTGGACGCCGCGTGCGCAGCGCCCATCTGCAGCAAGGCGCGGCTGGCGGCCTTGATGGGCGTGCGCAAGATCTTGTTGACGGGCGGGAGCCGCTGCAGGTGCGTGCTGGTGAGCGGGAGCTGGTGGGAGTATGCGTTGTAGAAGGCCGACAGCGGCTTGATGTGGTAGAGCTTCATGCTGGCGGCCGCGGCGGGTTCGGCGGGGGCGGCCCGCGGAGCCGGCTGCGGGCGCTGCAAGTTGACGTTGGCCGACTCCGAGAACACGGGCAGCAGCCGCAACAGCGTCAGCAGCCGCAGCGGCTTCGAGACGCGGAAGGTGGGCGCCGGAGCCATGGCCGCGTCGCGGCCCAGCCTCAACTTGTAGACCGCCAACTGCAAGCGGAGCTTCAACTTGGTGGCGGCCAAGTCGGCCTTGACGTTCTTGCTGTTGGTGATTTTGTACTCGGAGAAGCTGTCCATTTTGCGGGCGCGGGCGGCGCCGGACAAGGCGCTGGCGCGGGGGCCGGCGGGCGCCAAGGAGGTCATGGACTTGACGAGGCCGAGTTTGGGCGTGAGGCCCGGCGTCAAGGGCAAGCCGGGCGCGGTGGTGGGGTGGCGCGTCTTGAGCGTGTGGAGCGGCGACGCGACGTTCACGTTGATGGGTGCCAAGGCCACGCGCTTGGAGGGCGTGGACGAGACGGGCATGGGGCGTGTATGTGCGGGGTGTGCTGGGTGTGTTTGGGAGCCGTTGTTGGGAGCCGTTGTGTTTGTGTTTGTGTTGGGCGGAGCTGTGGCGGGCGTCGTCTTTTGAGGCCGCTTGTGAATGGCGGGGCTCGGAGGCTCTAGGGTCTGAGGCTCTATGGCACGCGAGGCTCTATGGCACGTGAGGCTTGAGGCACGTGAGACCTGAGGCGTCTGGGGATCTGTGGCACGTGAGGACCTCTGGTGAGGGGCACGGATGCAAGGGCGGCAAGGCCACGAAAACACAAATACAAATGCTGGGGACGGGCGGCAATCGGACGGGCCGCAACACACTCGGCGCGTGGGAACAGCAGGGCTGATCTCTGGCAAAGACACGTGCTGTTTGGGCGCTCTGGGTGGGCGGCTATTTTTCGGCTCGAGGCGGGCGGCAAGGCTGGCGGCAAGTCACGTCTTGTTTTGCAAAGGCCGAGGCACGAGGGCAGGGCTATGGGGCAGGCGTATGGTGGGGCGTGCAAAACAGACGGGGGTGTCAGCAGACGGGAGGGTCAGCAGACGGAAGTGGTCTAAGAAAAAGAGAGAAAAACGAGGGGGAGTGTTTTGTTGATCTTGCGAGAAAAGAGCGACGCGGCGGGCGAGTCGTGGCCCTATGCTGGAGGCAGCGGCTGGTGCGTTTATGAGCGCCGGGAGCCAGGGCCAGGGCCGCCCGAAACATGCGAAACCAAAACAGCGCGAGGCCCGGCGCACGGAGCGCGTCTGGCGGGCGCGGCGCTGTGTGCAGGCGCGCCGACGGTCTGTTTTGCCTGGCGCGTCGCACCGCGGGCCCCGAGACGGCGCGGCCCCGGGCTCGCGTGCGGAGATGGCCCCAGAATAGGGCGGTCGGATCGTGGCGCCTACTTTATTTTGTGGTCGATCTGGTTGGGTTGAATGTTAATTGGGTTGATGATGTTGTTTGCGTTGTTTGTGTTGTTTGCGTTGTTTGTGTTGTTTCCCCAATCTCTTTTCCTAATCCTTTTCTTTTTTCCTTCTTTCTGTCTCCCTCAATTTCTACCCCTGTCTTCTTCTATTCCCTTGTCTTTTATCGTCTGATCTTCTTTCTCTTCTTGGTTCTGTTTTTGGATGGTGGGAAACGCGCGCTGCTGGACGTGGCGGGACGGGCGGGTTTCGTGTCCTTGGCTCTGGCATGGGTTGGGTGTGGTGGCCCTAGAAGACGCCTTACGCGCACCGCGCGCCGCCCACCCCATGTAGCACCGTGTTTTTGACCATGTGTAGAAGCATGTCGAGAAGGAACATAAACACAGCCAACCTTGGACTTCGCGGCCCCCATCTTCTCTGGGAATTGGGAGCCAGATAGGCATGACGTGCCGGTGGAAACCAGGTGGAAACCAGGCGGAAACACCACATGGCACATGGCACACTGGCACACCTGACCTGGCCCTGTGGTTGGAGCCAGGGCCGCGCGGGCCAGTCTGCGCGGCCCTAGTCAGTGGGGCCTGCGGGGCACGGGGCCAGTATCCAGGCGCCTTTTCGCGCTGGCCGCACTGGTCCAAAGCTGACGGGGCACTAAGCCCAGCCGCCGAGCCGAGTACTCTATTTGTCGCTTCCGCCATTCGGGTGGGGTTTCCGCGCAGCGTCGAGCGGGGACAGCGGCCGACCAAGCTCCAGTATATACATAGAGATATAGATAGATAATTCTATACTTACATATAATAATATCTGAGTACTTCCTCAGACTCATATGTATATAGAAACACTGATGAATTACACTATATTACATACACTATATTACATACACTATATTACATACACTATATTACATACACTATATTACATACACTATATTACATACACTATATTACATACACTATATTACATACACTATATTACATACACTATATTACATACACTATATTACATACACTGAGAAATCACATACACTGAGATATCACATACACCGCGATATCACATACACTGAGATATTACTTACACCGACCTACTACTTACACTGAGATATCATTCCCACCGATATACTTACACCGATATAAAACATCTACACAGACTATATGTATACATGTAAAACGGACAGCCCAACTTTAGGCCACACCTTGGCGTCTACTTGTACACAACACGCCTGGAAGAGTTTGGAGGCGGCGGGATTTCTTGGAGAGGCCTAGTATTTCATTCCGGGCTCCTGGCGCAAGTGTGGTCCATGGGGCAAACCGGCGCGACGCATGGGCAGGGCCCGTTTCTTTTTTTTTGCCCGCTTCTGTCACTGCTCTCTTGCCTTTCGGGGCATTTGCGAAGTCGTGCCAATCGAGCTGCGTCTTGTTTGTTGTGGTTTGCGTTTAGTGCTCGCTGTCGTCTTTCCGAAAACCCCGACTTTTGTTTATCGCTTCGCGTCATCGTGCAGGCCGCGCGCCTTTCAAGTGTAGAAATAGCACCCGCTGCAGAATCCACTAGGAGCGAGGATTTCACTAGCTCCCCGAAATCGGATGCCTCCCGTCATCACAATGCCTCCTATAAATCTCACAAGCTCCATCCCAAATGCTCCATCCCAAAAGCTCACGCGAAATCCATTTCCAGGGCCTGGTGGAGTTAGGGCGGGGGAGGAGTGTCCAAACCAGGGAATACCATGCGCCGCGAGGCAGCGTGGAGAAGCCCGGGTGCAGGGCACAATTTTGTTTTCCCTATTGATCAAACCCGACTTTCGGAGACTGGCGGATTTCCAAAAAAATACGAAAAAAAAACGACTGCCGTGGGGACTAGCTGTCGCCCCAGTTCATATGGGTCGGCCAGCCAGTGCCATGGCACACGTGGAAATTGGAGTCCTCTACTAAAATCGCAAGTTCCTTCTTCCAAAAGATTCCCAATAATCAACCCGCGTGGATCTCCCTGATTTCCAAATTGCGCGAGCTAGCCTCGGCTCTGTGGTTTCTGCTTTGGGTGTATTTATTGACGAATGGCTGAAGCCCGCTTGGGCGCGTCTCGCTTAACTGCAGATTCTGCTCGTCATGCGTCATGCCGCAGGCCGCCTGCCTCAAGTACGAACTCATCTCGGGGCCGTGTCCGGGTCAGGGCGTGGTCCGTTTTTTATTGTGCCATACTGAAAACCTGAAACACTGCCCAGATGTCGTTTGCTGCTCATGCTTTGGGCAGGAATTCCGACTCACCTGCCCGTCAGCCTCAGGATTTCTGATATACGTTTGTTTCGCAGGGCCCACTGCTTATCTCCGCCTCTGACCCAACGTCCCGAAGCAAATCTGTCAACTTCGCATCCCATTATTCTCACGCTGTTTGGCATTCTGATATTGGGTTCTGGTATTGGATTTCTGGTCTTTTACTTGCTTGCGGAAAACGGGCCTGAGAGACCAGCGCCCGGGACCGCACATCCAATTTCCTTTCATCGAACCTCTTTCCTGGGGCCTGTAAAAAGCGCAATTGTCAGCCATACTCGAACCAGTCTTGGATTTCCGGTTTTCCACGCGTGCTTTGTGGTATGGAAAAAAAACTTGTAGCGACTGACTATCCGCGTCTTCTTGTGTTTCCAATTAGCTATGTGTAGAAAGGCGGCTGCCAAGTTGAAAGCCGCCTGTATCTTTCGGATGCGCTGCCGGCAATCAAGAAATATATATTTGGATGGGCATTCAAGCTGCGTGTTTTCAACCTGGAATTTGCAGTGATAACTTCCAGTCCCAACGTCCAGTCAATGGGGCGCCTTTGGAGAAATCAAGGTTGCCAGCATTACGCAGATGGTACCGGTCACAAGTCGCGTATGAGTCTGATCTCACGCTCCATGCGTCGGAAAGCGTGTTCCCAGTCATCTGTGTCCTTTGCATTAGTGCGTAGCTATAAAGTCTTGAGATTTTCGTACATATGTCTCCCTTAAACTTGTCTCGTGAACTTCATTACTTGAAACGCTTCATAAGCAGTTTGATTGAGAAACGTGGAGCTGGTGAATGAGATTTTGACTTTCGCTCCGATGTGATGACAGGAATGTCCTCGCTGGGGCTCTGGGAGCTGATAACAGTCATGGTTACTGAATTGCAAGCACGACGGGAGAAACCAGAAAAGGCGTTTTTGTGGTTGCACAGGTAAAGCTAGGTTTCGGGACTGAGAATTTTATAGAAGAGAAAAAGTCTGAAGGATGCTGTTGGTGTTTTTCATCCGGAAGCCTCGTGGCAATCATGGATGTTCATTGAAAAAGCCTGGTGGTTAAGGATTATGTAATCTTAAAGAATCCTGAAGGGTGTCGGGAATGCACTTGGTTTACAAGAGGCCTGCTAGCTTTTGGCAAATGACATCGGTTATAAATGAGTGTCCCGGGCTAAGTGAAAGAATCGCCAATGTGATGGGACCATTATCAGTAATATTACCAGCTACATAATATGCCGTGGCACATAGACTCGGTTAGATCCGACGACTCGCTTGCCAGCACCAACCACTTTTGCTCTATCAAATAATCTATAGCCTAAGACGATCAAATTGCTTTTGTTATTGCTTTTCTAACAGCGGCTCTGAATTGTATATCAAGGTATCTTGGGCGCCTTATGACCATTTGGACCCTGCCGATCTTAATTAAACCTCTAGCGTGTACTTTCTCAAGTCCATAGCGTCTATATTGGATGTTCTTGTACCCCTAAAGCCTTGGATCACAAGCGTATTTATAAGGCGACTAGAAATATATATACAACGGTATAATAGCAGGCGATACTATTTAGTTACTAAACATGACGCAAGATATTCATGTTCACCTCCGTATTTACTTTCTGTGACATGAACAGCTATCGAAGCGATCTTAATATTGCACCGGTACTATCTTAATGTTGCATCAGCATTCATGTAAATGTATATCAGGTATAAATCTAAATGCTTGGCCAGTTATGATCTTGGTGTTGCTGCTATACTGAAACTAAATCATGTATCGGTCCAAAAGTCGCATCAGTGTTGATCATAGTGCTTCATCGGTATTGAGATTTTTTGTGACAGATATTGATCTTAGTTTCGCCTTGCCTAATCTTAGAGGTAATTGATATTAAAGTTATGAAATTTGTTCATCTTAGTTTTACATGGCTGGTAATCTCCAACCATGACAGGAAATGCTCTTAATGTTATATCAGGAACTTATATCATTAATATTCGATGTCGCAATGGCATTGGTTGTAAGGTTATATCAGGGATTAAGTTTAAAGGCGCATCTATATCGATCTTAAAGTCGCATCGGTATTGATTTTGAGTTATATCAGGTATTTAATTCTCCTCTAACGTGACAAGTTAGGGAGCCTCACTCTTACTCTCCGCCCGAAAGCCGGAGTCTTAAGGCTCATCAAAATGCTCTTGGTCATGAAACATAAAAACGTATCAAGACAAGACAGAATCAAATATTGTGTTATTAATGTGTTTTATTACGTTTCCGAATGATTATGAAGGGACAAATCTTCTTTGCTGCTTACATCAAAGACTACAAAAATATGTGTCAGGACTCGGTCTGCGAAATTACCCTAATGGAGGTGCGGCAAGTAGTGAGACAGGCACTTGAATAAAACAAAGATACAAGGTGACAAGAAAAGGAAGACGAAAACAAGAAGGCGAAATTAAAAAGGACCAGTGACAGAGGAGGAAGTAAAAGAAGACGAAATCAAAGAAGACGAAATAAAAGAAGACGAAACGAAATCAGAACAAAACAATACAACAGACAATTCCCTTTGCTATCAGCATATATTGGAACGCGACTTCGGTTTTATTCTTGATTTGTATTTTAGTAAGTGATTACTACGGACCCAGCTTAGAGTGGTCACTGAATCCTTGAGGAAAAAGCTTTATTTCAACATCGACCTCGACCTCTGCCCATATTTATACCTTCCTTGAGTAACAAACACGTGGCTTTCTCATCGCCATTGTTGCAGCCACATATTGGTCATGTGACTCACTTATGCATACAACAGCTGCAACACTCTCAAACCCTTATAAAAACCTCCAACACCCCCAACACCCCCAGAATTCCCAGACCCCAAAACCGCCAAAGCCGCCAAAACCACAATACCCCTAAAGCACCCGAGCCCTGGATCTCCAAGAACCTCCAAAAAAAAAAAAACTCCAAACCACTCCATACCACCAGATCAAAACCCAAGGGCCCCACCAAATCCACCCCGCCCTCACCCGGCCTGTATGCACGCCCGCGATAAGCCGCGCTATCGCACCGGCCCCTCGGCCTCCACAGGTGTCCTCATACCTACTACTTCTTTCTTTCTGGCCTCTTGCAAACACCCCCTTTTTCCACGCTTTAGCCATGAATATCCGCAGCAAGTTGTCCTCGCTCCGCGAGTACCTCACGCCGCTCAACTACGAGTCCAATTTCCGCAAAACGGGCGAGATCCTGCCGGACGAGTTTGTCTTGGCCGGCGACTATTTGGTGCTGAAGTTCCCCACATGGGCCTGGGGCTCGTGTCCCAAGCCGCTCCAAAAAAAGTTCTTGCCGCCGGAAAAACAGTTCCTTGTGACGCGGCACGTGCCCTCGTACCGGCGGTACGCCGCGTTTGTACCCGAAACGGGCGACGGCGCGGGCGGCAAAACCGACGCTGCTGCCGCCGACGCAGACTCGGACGCCGAGTGGGTGCCCCTGGTGAGCCAGCCGGTGGGTGCCGCCGTGCCGCTGGGCCCGGCCACACACGACCTCGACGCCTTGATGGACGACGCCGCCGAGGACGCCGCATCACGTGACGACATCGACGACTACACCCACATCTCCTCCGGCGGCCCGGGCCTCCGCCGCTACGACTTGTACATTGCGTACCTGACGTCGTACCGCGTGCCGAAGGTGTACCTTGTCGGCTTCGACGACGGCGGCATCCCGCTCTTGCCGCCGCAGATGTACGAGGACATTTCCGGCGACCACAAGGACAAAACCGCCACCATCGAGGCCTTGCCGATGGCCCACAGCACCATGGCCGTGTCCATCCACCCCTGCAAGCACGCGGCGGTCATGCGCGTGTTCATGGAGCACGCACGGCTGAAAAAGGCTGCTCCGCAGCCCGCCGCTGCGACGGCCCGGGCCCCGGACGGCCGCGACTTGCTGGCAAGTGGCACGCCCGAGCCCGTGGACATGGACGATGGCGGCATCCGCGTGGACCAGTACATTGTGATTTTCCTCAAGTTCATAGCGAGCGTCACCCCGGGGATCGAGTACGACTTCACCATGGACGCGCTCTAGCGGCAGCGTAGATGTGCGTGCTTGCTGCCTTCGGTGCAGCCCCAAGGCTGTGGGCGAAAGGCTACTGTGTATGAGCGTAGCGGACGGCACTGGTGAATGTGTCTGGGTCGATGGCACTGGTGGGATGTACAGGAGGTCGGTACTGAGATGTCTGGGTGGATGGCACTGGTGGGTATACAGGGTAATGGCACCGGTGGGTATACAGGGTGATGGCACCGGTGGGATGTCCAGGAGGACGGTACTGGTGGGTATACAGGGGGCTGTTTGCTTCCGGTGTTGCTTCTGGATGTTCCCGGCAAATGAAGGCCCGAGCATTGCTTAGCACATCCGGGTTGAGGTGGTCGAAGCCACACGTGCGAGACTGAGCCGGCTTTCCCTGACCCTTCATCCGGATGAGGTGGCAGTGTTGCTCGCGGACTTTTGATGCTCTGCTACTGGTATCCGAGCGAGCGCTGGAAGAATCACGGAGAACCCCGCTACGCATGGAACTGGCTTCTGGTGGACGAGCCACTGATCAATACTACCTGTCCTTTTTACGCGGCCGAGCAACAGGAGTTGTGTCTACAAGCGTAAATGCTACCTGTGCACGCTGCTATTTGACACGGGTGTAACCCGATGTGGTGGCTTCTGTAGTAGATTGGGCAACCCGCAGAACCGAATGCCGCAAAACATGTGGTAGGCCAGGTGCTATTGCTTCTTATTGCCTATCTGGTGTTGTAGTGGTCTGGGCACATAGCAAGTCAGGAGAAACATAGCGTGATCTAAAAAGCGTGTTCACAAGGAAGTTATACTTGGCTCTTTTCACACTCGGCCCTTTCTTTCTCAGAGACAGACTTGGAATTGGTGAAGCCCGGGGTTTGACCCTGCGCATTTTGGGCATCTGTCTTTTCTATTCATTGACGTGGAAGCTCTGACTGTGCCGACAAAAACATGTAGTACAGATGGGAAACGCTTCTGGATCAAGTACACCTTTTAAGATCTCATCACAAATTTTATGGTAGACTCGCTTGAAGGTCCAAGGCTGATGTAACATTTGCTTCAAAAAGTATTGTCTCCCTTTTGGGTAATCAGTTCAATCTATAGTGGCAAAGAACGCTGCCATCGTGAGTCATATATAGACCCAAGTGTTGCAAGAAAAGAGTCAAATACACCGGATGACTGGAGGCGGTGTGTGGAAATGGGAAAACACAATCCGCGTCGTCAGCTTCAATTCTCGCCAAAGAGTCATGGAACCCATTTCATGTCATTCATGTCATTCATGTTTCTCATGAGATTCTTGCTAAACATGCTTGAGACATTCAATCCACATACAAGCTCGTGGCAACCTCCAACCTCAAGGTGAATGTGCTCGAACATCATCAGACTCCAAAGAAATTGAGTTTGTTGATCTAGACCCCAACAACAACCGACCTTAAACACAGTATTGAATTGTTAAGCTAAACCAAGTCGGAGCAACAAGTAGCCTTTTCTCTTTCTTGCTTGATTAGTTTCATTTGGAGAAAGGGATAAGACAATCAAGTCGTTCTACAAAAGCCATCAACCAACTCCCAGGATGTACTCACTTTCTCTTTATTTTTTTGATTTATTTGTCATTTTTGGTGGACACATCACGGGAACGCAAATGAAATTTCAAGACAAACCTTTTCTTTCAAAGAAATATCATATTATAGGGTGTCACTGGAGGGATATAAAACCCCACCACTAACGAAAAATTATAAAGACCCATAATAGATCGCAACATTGGCTCAGGTGAGAAGGCACGAACACCAATTCACGAGATCTCCCAAAGAGGATGTGCCCTCAGAGAAACTTCTGCCCATAACCAATGTCACCACTTGAATAAAATTAACTAAATGTCATCGTCCCATAGGTTATATTTTCTTGAGGGCCCGTGACCATAGTTCATTTGGCAGGTACCTAGTAACGAAACTCGGGCCATTCCCTTCCGTTAATCATGGCTTGAAGGGTCCCGCTGGCAGGCATTTGTTTCTGTCTTTTTATTTTTTTTTCTTTTTTGTTGGTAGATTCATCTGATTAAAAGGGCAAAACTATATAACGAAAATATATAAAAAAAACCATTAAACAGCTCCCAGCTACGTACCAAGTGTCTTAGCTCGGCCCGTCCCCTTCCGTTAGTCACGGCCTGGACAGTCCTCATGACACGTATCTGTTTACGTATTGGATATTACGTCATCGACTGCTAGAATAGGTCTCCTATAATAGTCGCTTCAACTCAGATGGTTGTAGCGGACTTAAGGAGCCCACTTCCTGCGACTCGCCACGCCTTCTGGTGTAGACCTTGAAGATCGTGGTGACGAACCAATTCAATTTTGTTAAGTTGTCCAAAGAGTTGTCGCATGGGGCCAACATTGAGTTCAAGCTCATGGGCTTGGTAAATTCTTTTTTTTTTGGTAGATTCATCTGATTAAAGGGGCAAAACTATAAATTGTAGCTCCAGCCACCAGTCATAAGTATTGCATGGTTCCAGAGACCTTTCGGGAACAAAATGTTACAATAATACTACATTAGACTTTTCAAGCTTGAAAAGATCTAATTAGGCACAAATTGAATATTATAATTATTGACAATCATGACATGACAAAATTTCGGTTGCGGCCATACCATGCAGGAAGCACTGTTTCCCGTCCGATCAACGTTAGTTAAGCTGCATAGGGCCACACTGAGTAGTGTAGTGGGAGACCATATGCGAAATTGTGGTGCTGCAATCTTTTTTTGTGTAATGGAGGCACCGTCTCTCCAAGGCAAATTTGTTCGTCAGTGGGATTTTGTATTCGTATCTAAAAGTTAAGCCTTGCCTGATATCCAACTCAGGACGCATACTTACGTTTTCACAAGATTACACTGACCGATGACGCGACCATCGAGACGCGTCATAACAGTTCCCAGTCTGTTCATGTTGATACATCAAACGTGTCGAATACGATATTCAAATACCAGAGACTATTATTGATAAAGAATACTCAAACTTACTCAAACACATATCAAGATTTATGAGCTTTCAGCAAAAACACCGAGGGTTTTCATACCGGCAAAATGATCCCCAGGGATCTATTAGTGAGAAGCTCCAATTGAGTGGACAATGCCAGCTTTCGAAGTTGAAAACAGACTAGGCAAGTTGTGTTTACTTCCGACACCAGCATACGTTTTCCAGCTCTCTCGTCATTCCGGCGTCTCGAAAAAATTCGAAGTGAAGAATGCTCCTTCAATGCCTCAGTTAGTTATAAGGAGCCGACAGCAGGGCAAGTATGCGTGGATTCGCACCCAAATGACCAGAGCCCAACCGCGCAGATCACCGGGCCATTATGCAGGACCAGCATCTCCAGTCTTATGCCCCAGGCCAAGCCGCTCCTACGGAGCCTCAAAAAAAAACTCCACTAGGCACTCCCACAGAAATAGCTCACTGGAGAAAGAATTTAGCGCTCTTATCGGGGATTTGGGCCGTCTGCCGCGCGATCTCACTGAGATCCCCGTCGGCGTCCGGCATATAGCGCGCCCCAGGCCTTAGCCCCAAACCGCCGCCAACAGCCGCCACCGGCCTCTTTTTCCCTGAACTCCAGCCAGTGCACGCACGCCCATCGGCCGGCCCCATCCAGCGGCCTGGAAAACAGAAACACCCCGCCAAAACCAAAAGGGGCCACACATGGCCATATTGGCGTCCTGCACACAGCGGCGCGCTCCCGTCGCCGCGAGCGCGGGTCTCAGCGCTTCCAAACCCACCTTCTTTCTTCCTCATAGGCTTTTCCCCACGTCAGGTATCGCAGCAACATGGCTTCTCAGGACGACAGGAGCCCGGCGCGGTCACGTGGCTCGGGCCTGCTGGCGGCGGCCCCCGGAAAAACGGCGAAATCCGGCGCAAAACACGCCGAATCGGGACACCTCCGTAGCCGCCGGGCCAAAAACAAGGGCGCCCTCGAGGACGTGGATTCAGGCCCGGAGCGGCCCGCAAGCCCCCGCAAACACAAAAGCAAGGCCGGGGGCGACACGCTCCGCCGCAAGTTGTACCAGCTGCGGCGCGTCACGTTTGTGCTCGGCGCCATCTTGGGCCTCATTGCCACGGCCGTGTTGACGGCCATGCTGTCGGACAACATCAAGCTGGAGCTCGACAAGTTGATCAAGTACGACTCGTTCGGCGACTTGGTGGAGGACTGGAAGTACCTGATCCCGCAGGGCCTCCAGCTGATTGTGGACGGGTACGACCAGCGCGGGCAGACGGAGTTGAAGGGCTCGGCCGAGTCGTTTTCCGTGGGCTTGCGCATGAAGCAGCAGCTCGCGCTCACGCCCAAGCACAACGTGGTGATGGTGCCCGGCGTGATCTCCACGGGCTTGGAGTCGTGGGGCGTCAGCACCGCGGGCGAGTGCCCGGCGCTCCCGCACTTCCGCCGCCGCTTGTGGGGCTCGTTCTACATGTTGCGCACCATGTTTTTGGACAAGGCGTGCTGGTTGAAGCACATCAAGTTGGACCCGGCCACGGGGCTCGACCCGCCGGGCACCAAGGTGCGCGCGTCGTCCGGCTTCGACGCCGCGGACTTCTTTGTCGCGGGCTACTGGATCTGGAACAAGATCCTCCAGAACTTGGCTGTGGTCGGCTACGGCCCGGAGAACATGCTCAGCGCCACCTACGACTGGCGCTTGGCCTACCGCGACCTCGAGCGCCGCGACGCGTACTTCACCAAGTTGAAGTTGCAGATCGAGACCACCAAGCGCTTGACCGGCGAGAAGAGCTACCTCGTGGGCCACTCCATGGGCTCGCAGGTCATCATGTTCTTCCTCAAGTGGGCCGAGGCCTCGGGCGACGCCTTCGGCAACGGCGGGCCCTCCTGGTGCAACGACCACTTGGCCGGCGTCGTGGACATCAGCGGCTCGCTCTTGGGCACGCCCAAGGCCATTTCCGCGTTGCTCTCGGGCGAGATGAAAGACACCGTGCAGCTCAACTACCTCGCGGTCTACGGCCTCGAGAAGTTCTTCTCCAAGCGCGAGCGCTTGGACTTGATCCGCACCTTTGGGGGCATCCCGTCCATGATCCCGCGCGGCGGCGCCGCCATCTGGGGAAATGCCACCCACTCGCCGGACGACCCCGGAAACGCGCTTCTCACCGACGACACGGGCGTCACTGTCGCCGGGCCGAAAAACCGAACCCTCGGCAAGTTCATCCGCTACCGCTCCCGCGACAAGGCTTCCCGCGGCACCGCTGGAATTTCCAGCGACGACGAGGACTTCACCTTGGAGCAGAGCATCGACAAGCTTTTCGAGCTCTCTCCGCAGTGGTTGACCAGCCGCATTAAGGACAACTACTCCTTTGGTATTGCGCGCACGGCCGAGGAGCTCGAGGCAAACAACCAGGACCCGCTGAAATGGTCGAACCCGCTCGAGGCCGCGCTCCCCAATGCGCCGGACATGAAGATCTTCTGTCTCTACGGCGTGGGGAACCCGACGGAAAGGGCCTATACGTACAAAAAGGGCGAGAAGGGCTCGGGCCTTCCGTTGGTGATTGATACCGAGAGCGATCACCCGGTCTATTTCAGTGATGGCGATGGCACAGTGTCCTTGTTGACACACCTGATTTGCCACGAGTGGCAGAAGGAGAACTCCAGGTTCAACCCGGCCGGTATCGAGGTGAAGATTGTGGAGATGAAGCACCAGCCGGATACGTTCGATATCCGCGGGGGCGCCAAGACTGCAGAGCACGTTGACATTCTCGGCTCCGCAGAGTTGAATGAGCTCATTCTCAAGATTGTCACGGGACACGGCGACTCGATCGAAAACAACTATGTCTCGGAGTTGAGGAACATCTCACTCAAGATGGAGATCTAGGAGGGCGCGGCATCCTAAGGCGCTCTTCCTCGCTTTTCGCGTGAGGTCGAGGGGGCGGCTTGAAAGCCACTTTCTGGCCAGCGGGCTTATAAACGCCACTGGCCAGCAGCGCGGCCCCGCTGAGCTTGGCTGAGTGTAAGATGGGTCGTATTTCGGTCTACTGTATTCTAGCTTCGCGAGCATGAAGCTGCGCGCCGAACTTGTACTGTTCTCAAGATACTGTCTGTCACTTTAGCTCGTAAGTTTCACACCAGCCATTCATGCTTCTTCGCAGATCTGAAGGATGCACAGCCGTGCCGGGAAGCCATGACGAGCCAGGAGTTCACCCCACACAAACGAGCTTGGTCCACGGCCTGAAGCGCCTGTGATGCTCGAAGTTGGGTATGCAATTCCAGCAGCAGTCGAAACGTGTGCCGGAGGGTCTTGAAAGGGCATTGACTGGATGGCGAGCGACTACGTTTGTCCAGAGCTTGTCCAGGATTGTGGGTCGAGAAGCTTTCGTCGTGCCAATCTTTGGCTACATTACCTGGAGGTCTACTTGAAAATACCGGATTTGACAGGGAGAGAACAGCATAGTGACGGGAACCATTGGATTGTTTGTCCCTTCCGATTCTTGATGTGTGCTCTGGCAATTTTTTTAATTGGTACGCACCCAGCTGAGAGACACCGCCCAGTACTAGCGGGAAAAAGTCTATTTTCTCGAGCAAACAGCCGAATTCTATTGGAAACATGGGTGCCTCGTGAAGTCTGCGCGCACGCTCGCCCAAACAGCGCCGCACCTTGTACAACATTGGTTTTTCATGAGCGAGACAGGGCAGCTACAGAACCAGCCAACAAAGCACGAGACCGGCGCCATCGGTGCCACCCTGTCCCCCGCGTCTTTCCCGTGTCACTTCTGCGGGCGGGCGTTTAGCCGAAAAGGCACGTACGGGCGGCATCTTGACAGCAAAAAGGGCGATGCCCAGCATCCGGCGGGGCAAGTCGAGGCGTTGCGCAGCGGCGTAGTTCGCAGGGCCGCGCGCAGGGCCGGGGAGCCTGTGGCAGACGAGAAAGCCGGCCGAGCACCGAAGAAAGTCAAGAGGCAAAAAAGCCAAATTGCAAAAGTCTACAACAGCAAGACCGCGGTCAAAGAAAAAAACCGGGCGCGGCGGCGGGCCCGCGATCTGCGCCTCAAGGCACAGCTCCAGGCCCATGAGTGGTATATTGGCATGCTCTCAGGGCCGCAGGGCCTGGCGCAGGGCCCGGCCGGCCGCGCGGAAAACGCGTCGCTAGAAGCCGGCAAGCAAGCGCATCGAAGCCAGGGCCTGGAAAGCGGCCCCGAACGCAGCCAGAAAAGCGGCCAGAAAAGCGACGCCGAAATCTACGGCGCCCGGTACGCGTATGCTGTTGCCAGCAACGTGCCGCCGTCGCAGTGGCCGCAAAAAAACGGGTATCCTGGCGACGCGGAATTTGGCGCCACCGTCGGGCAGCTCACGGCCCTGGCGGGGATGGCGCCATATAATCGCAGCGCGCCGGGGCCGCAGTATTTCCAGGGCCTGGGGCCGCAGAGCGGCGGCGGGGCCGCGGCACAAGACTCGACCGGCGCCGCGGCCCTAGAGCAGGTGTTCGCGTGGCATGCGCACTGGGCCCAACTCGGCCCCAGCACCAAGCGGGCGCTCTGGCAAGCCGAGTGCGACCGGGCGCTCCGCACGCACTTGCATGGGGCCAGCCTCTGCCAGATCAGCGGGGCCGCGGCCGTGGTGCGGGAAAAAACACGCCAGTTGTGCGAGCAGTATTCGCAGGGCGCGTTTCTCGATTCGATTCTCACAGACTCCGGGCCCGAGACCCCATAATGGGGCGCGGGCGTCCACGGCTGGAAATCGCAGAATGCGTGTTTGCGTGTATTTTGTTTGGGAAGAATGGCCGGGGTAATTTGTGGGTTTCATTGAACGACTGTGCTGTTTGATGGGTGTGTTCGGAGGGTACTTTTCTGTCAGGTGGCAGTGAATGGTCATCAAGGAGCCGGAGTGCATTCCGCGCGTTTGCCAAAGACTGGCACATATCGCCGGGCTCTGGAGCTTTTTTTTTGAAGCGGGTGGGGGATTATAAAATGCAAAGCTGCTGCCAAAACAATGACATGTTCCAGTTGTCCCGCGTCATATGAGTGTTGATGCTTGGACTGTCAAACTGCAATCCTCATGTCCTTTGTGTTTTCTGGGTTCAATCTTCCACTTGGCAGTCCGTGATTTCAGTTGTCACGGGTCATGCATGAGCAGAATGGCGTGTGTCTGCAGCAGACTTGATGCGCGTGTCGTGGACATGTCTAACATGAAGGCCCCGAGCGTCGAAAGCAATTTGCCAGCCCATGGCTGGTACCCACGTTTGATCACGTTTTATTTCTTCTTTGGAACAGCATCACTGGTTTCAGGCACATATGTTTCCAGAGCGTTCACAATACACTCCCTGTGTACCGTATCACAATGCTTTGATCAGGTAACACCTCTTTGAGCTTCGGAAAAAGACTACGATGAATCGATTCTCCATGCAAGCTGGCAAGATAGTGATTGCTAAGAATGACATTCTGCAGTATATCGACGGGCTGCGGTTTGTGCCATTGACGGATACTCAAGATGCCAATGGACATGATCAGTGAAGTGGAACTATTATGGCATCTTTTGATGCTAATTCGCAAATCTGTCTTTCTAGACTTACCCGACTAATCAGTGCTCCTTCACGAACAGTAACTTGGTCCAGATATTTTTCAGTTCAAACGAAAGAACCCATTGATATGTGAACTATTGTTGCGATCTTCCAAGACATCATGTCTAAAACTTGCGCATGGAATTCAATCTTGCAGTCTAGATGTTCAAGAGGCCATATACTGTGGATTCATTTGCACTTTTGCCTTGCGGCCTTTGATGTCCATGCCCAGACCTCATGGAGAAACCCAACTCAGAGAAAGACTGCGCGTGTTGTAGAGCGTCCAATACAATTTCTCAAAAACCACTCAGGTATTCATGTGTTTAAAATAGCATATCATGTGATGAAGCATTCCAACACTCATCTAGTTTTCGGGGAAGCGTGGTCGGGAATAATGTGCTACTTAATGGGCAGTCCTTGATTCAAAAAATAGAGTTGCAAAGCTCGTACCTTCTGAGCCATAATACTTCTCGTATAGGTTTGCATGAGGTGGACAGTACACTGGTATCACGTGGGTGATTGTGGTAAATAGTGACGTCAGTTTTCTACTGTAAAATGCCCCAGAACCCAGACAAAACTTCTGACTAGAGCTCTCTAATGATAAGCATTTCCCGAGCTATGTAATGTGGGCAGTCCCGAAATCGGCGGCTCTACAAGTCACAAATGTTGTTGAAGTTACAAAAGTCATCAGGCTTGTCAGTTTTACAACTTTATGAAAAAGCTTGAAGAACAAGTAACGGTTCTGACAATTCAGAACAGGGCCAAGTAAATACTGTGCCATGCACGACCAGGCGGACTAGCATATTCAATGCGGCAAGAACCAGTTGCAATTCTCAAGTTGGAAAATGATAGTTCTGTGAAGAGCCTGTTTGGCCATACCAAGCTTTTGATATGTAAATTGATCAGCTTCACTTCATGTTACCCATGAGGCCATTCAATCAGGTTTGTCGACTCGCTCTACTGACTCAAGGAATTGGGCTGCAAGAAAGCCGTTCATTTTATACATTCTAGCGACAAGGGGACAGACTTGATCACTGAAACTTTTCGGGACAGAAAGACAACATTCTCTGAAAACCATTTGGCCTTGAATTTGGGCAGCTCCTAAAATCTCACATAACATTCCAAAGAAGCAAGCTTTGCGTTCTCAGTTGCAAGTCCGATTCCACTGGCGGCAATATCGCGAGTGCTTTGCTAACCAATACAGGGTTTGTTTCTTTCCAAATATCATTCATAATCAAAGATTGAAATAAGTCTGATACACTGACTAATACTTGTCAAGCAAATATGATAAAGTGAGCCGAATTACAAAACAAAAAAATAATCGAAAAAGGATAAACCAAGCCAAAGAAACCAAAAATAGCTAATAACAGTCAACAACACCCAAAGACAGCCAACACTAGCCAATACTTGCGAATCCTAGCCAAAGACAGCCTATACTAGCCAATAACAGCCAATGACAGCCAATAGCAACCAAAATCAATAAGGAAAATCAAACAAATCCAATACCATCAAAACCAACTAATACGACAAACAACAACCAATACCAACCTATATCGTCCAAGGCATAAACATACAAAGTCTTCATTCCATGGCCCCATATACAGTCAGCACGGCCAGCACGGCCAGCGCGGTCTGTTGCAGTCAACCCAAAAAACGCGCACCGCACGCTCCGACATACGATAAGAGCAAAGCACGAAACACATAGCCACGTTGCGAATAGATCCCCGGAAAAGCCCGCTATTATATCATGAGGTATGCAACGAAAGAAGTGATGCAGAATCGCAGGCCTTCAAATTACTAACACAGCTAGTGGAAAGTTTGTTCGCGCCTCGAAGTACAGGCACGTGTTCGGCCAGGCGGCCAAGAGAGAACTCAGCTACGAAAACTTGAAAGTCACCAAAAACGCGTGGGACTCCAACATCATCAATTGCAACGGCAAGTACCTCTCGGTCACGTGGGAGTCCTCTGGTGGGGGTGCCTTTGCGATCATTCCGGTGTCCGAGGTGGGCAAAGCTCCGGACACAGTGTCGCTTTTCCGCGGGCACAAGGGCCCTGTTTTGGACACGGCTTTTGACCCTTTCAACAAGCAGAGAATTGCGAGCTGCTCGGACGACGGCCAGATTATGGTCTGGCAAATCCCCGAGGACTTTTCGTTCCACAACTACAAGGACGAGAACGACAACTTGAAAGACATCACCGAGCCGGTCAAGGTACTTTCGGGCCACAAGCGGAAGGTCGGTCATGTGGATTTCCACCCCTGTGCTGCCAACGTTTTGGCGTCATCCTCTATGGACTACACGGTGAAAATCTGGAACGTGGAGACCGGCCAAGCGGAGCTCACCTTGCAGCACAAGGACATGGTGACGTCATTTGCCTTCAACTACAATGGCTCGCTCTTGGCTACCACCTGCAGAGACAAGAAGTTGCGTATCTGGGACCCCAGAACGGGCGAGGTCTTGTCGGAAGCACCCAGTCACACAGGCGCCAAGGCGTCTCGTGTGGTGTGGTTGGGGAACACCGACCGAATCTGCACTACTGGTTTCTCGCGCTTGTCTGACAGGCAAGTCGGGATCTGGGATGTCAACGACATCTCCAAGGGCCCCATAGACGGGTTTATGGTGATAGACTCGTCCTCAGGTGTGTTGATTCCCGTTTTCGACGACGCAAACTCCATTCTCTACTTGGCAGGAAAGGGCGACGGAAACATCCGCTACTACGAGTACGAAAACGATGTGCTCCACGAAATCTCTCAATACGCATCGACAGATGCCCAGAGGGGGTTTGCCGCAGCCCCGAAGACCTATGTCAACATGAGAGAAAACGAGATCTTGAAGTCTTATAAGACCGTGAATGACCATGCCATCGAGCCCATTTCGTTCATCGTGCCGAGAAAGTCAGACTTGTTTCAGCAAGACATTTACCCAGACGCGCCTTCGGATCAGGCCGCACTCTCTGCCGAGGACTGGTTTGCCGGAAAGAATGTCAACGGGCCTTTGTTGGTTCCCATGGAGGCCATCTACGAGGGCACCTCTCCAGAGGTCAAGGAGTCGTCCCCTGGCGTGAGCATCTCCGAGAGGAAAGCTGAAATTTCCGCCAAGAAAGCCGCCTCTGTGCCTGGGACGAAAAAAAATTCTCCAATCAAGGCTGATCCTCCAGTTGAAGAGGACATAATCGGATCGTCGTTGCCTTCTTCTGCTCCCAGTAAGGAGCCTGTTGACGAAGTTTTGAAATCTTCTGGAAAGGTAGACAATCTTCTTAACAAAGTTGTCGATGAGTCTGATGATGAAGATGCCCAAAGAATTGCGGAAAGTAAAGGAAACGACGATGATTGGGAGGAGGTCGAAAAACCTGTCGTGACTTCCATCCAGAATACCAACGAATGCAAGGAAGAATCAAAACAAGACACTACAGTATCGGCGCCAGAGGTCAAAGCTGAACCAAAGGCTGAACCAAAGGCTGAACCAAAGACTGAACCAAAAGCTGAACCAAAGGCTGAATCAAAGACGGAATCAAAGGCTGAATCAAAGGCTGAATCAAAAGTTGAGACGAAAGTTGAGCCAAAGGCTGAGTTAAAGGCTGAGCCAACCGCTCTTGCTCCAGCAGAAAACGCTTCCTCTACAAGCAAATCTACTGCTCAACCTACCTTGAGGGCAACTGTGGATAAACTTGCTGCTATTGTCGAGGTTTTGGAAAAGCAGGTAAGCACCCTAGTTGCTGCTAACATCGAGAAGAACGACAAGATCGACTCGCTAGAGAAGAAGATTGATGATTTGTTGAAAAAGTGAATTTTCTTGAGGAGCCCTCATGCCGTATATTCGGTTATCTATTCGTTTTTAATATCATAAAAATGCTTGAAGATGAGCGTAGCAAGGTTTTCT
This sequence comes from Metschnikowia bicuspidata var. bicuspidata NRRL YB-4993, assembly GCF_001664035.1. Lineage (NCBI taxonomy): Eukaryota > Fungi > Ascomycota > Pichiomycetes > Serinales > Metschnikowiaceae > Metschnikowia > Metschnikowia bicuspidata. Next base: position 986,445 of record NW_017387732.1, on the reverse strand, counting down.
GTGTCGAAGGTCACCATTCCGTCAAACATGACCCATAGTTGCTTGTGCTCATACTGGTGGTCCAAAACTTTGTCCAAAGTGATTGTGTTGCAAGCACCAGGAATATTGACTGTACCATTGGCCGCCTCGATTACAAATACACCGGCCTTGTGACAACTGAACATAAACTCAACTTTCGAAGAGCTCGCAGTCCGCTTATACAAAGTGCCCCCAATGTTGTTCACCACGCCTTGATCCATGAGCTTTTTAGCCGAATATTTGTAAGACCCAAACTTGGGTAATCTGTTGTTCTTCTTTAGCTGTCTGTGGTAGAAGTACTGCTTGCTAAAGACAGGAATGATATTGAATATCTTCTTATCTTTGGGCCTCCGTTGCAAATCCAAGAGAACCTTGTCAATATGCTTGATGTAATCATTGAGCTGCTTTCTGAGAAAAACCTCTTTTTCAAGAAGCTTTGAGACCGTCTGGCTTGCAACGAGAAGTTGTGTTTTTCGAGACTTTCTCCGGGAATCTTTTGTCTTGATGTCTAGCACAACTTGGTTGAGAAGCTCCTGAAAGGAGTTCTTCCTTGTAACGACTTTTAAACTCTCTAGCTGAAGGATCACTTTCAAAGCCATCTTCTTAAGAGTGACATAATTCACACTCGACAAGTCACCTAATGGTGACCTGCTATATGGGAAAGAGTTACCCCTTGAGCCTCGCCCAGCCTCAGAGGCCTCACTGATTTCAGTGTCAATGATTTGCCTGAATTTTGTTTCGTGGTTTGGTTTGATTCCCCGCACGAAGAGCTCAAGTAAGTCGTCGCCGTCTTGCACCCTGATGATGTAGAGAAGACAACGCTTAGCTTGTGCCATAAGATTTTTGATTTTAGAGTCTGCCATGGATGCCTCCTGTGAAGCTGGCGATAACGTTAATGTGAAGTCACCCATCTCAGTTAGGGTCACGAAGTCATCGGCAGAATCCACTAAGTCATTAAGCTCACTTAAGATGGCATACAACTGGTCATCAAGTCCAGGAACAACAATGTCTAGGTGGCGAGAAACCAATTTTTCAATGGCGATCATGTCACTAACTTTCATAGTCAACTGCGGCCGATCGTGCACAACAAGATCGTCGTAGTCGTTCATTTCATACTCCACCTCTAAGTCTCTCACATCAATGATTTCTCTAATGAGAGCCATTGTGCTGTCCACATAGGAAAGAACAAAGTCGTTGAGCGGCTTCATGAAATTATCACTGAATGCTTTCATCGAAAAGACCTGCAACAAGACCCTGCTCAAATACTTGAGGTTGTCGCAGCCCTTTTCTGGATATATTCCAGCAGAGGAGATGGGATCTCTGGTAGAATACCCAAAGTTTGCAGGGCATTGCATTATGTTGGAAATGTAATGTTTGATGATCACGACACCAGCCACTGACAAGTACTGCTGTTCGTTATGCTCCGGAAATTGCGCTCGTGAGAGCTTGTATGCGGTCTTTGCCAAGACCCTCATGTGGATTGGAAGACTAGGAATACCGCGTCTCAAGATGTCCATGAAGTCACTGGTGGCGTCTCGTAAGTCGGTCAAGTTTTTCACGAACTGGGATGACACCTCATGGTTTTGAATGGCTATTTGCGGCGACACCTCACGAGGTTTTTCACTCTTTCCGTACACATTAATTTCACGAGCCCGGATGAGCTCATGGATCTTTGAAGGGTTTGGTTCGAATGTGGTTTCATCGTCATCGAGAATCTTTTCCACAGCTTTTCCAAATTGTCTCTTCAAGTGTGTCCTCTGGCTTGTCTGATTGTTGAAGTCTAACAAAAATGAGATCCAAAAAGTCGACTTGATTTTGGTGATGTCGGCCACATTTCGCGAGTCTCTTTCGATATCAGTCTTCATCAAGGCACTCACCAATTTGACAAAGAAGAACTCTTCTCGGGAATGAGAATTGACAGTAATTCGAGGAAGCGAGAACAACTGAGCCACTAGCGAATGAACATTCTTCAACAGTTCGTTAAAATCAGAGGGGGACATGGTCTCATAAAACCTACTCCAATATGCGGGATTGGTTTGCAAGAAATAGAACATAGACAGGTAGAGCTCAATTCTTTTTCGCACGGATTTCTTGAGTTTGTCGAGATTTTTCCGTGCCCCAGCATTGTGGACGAGAGGCTTGTAAGTTTTGAAGTTCTTGTTGTGCTTCATGAACTCCTCAATGCTGATCTTGTTTTTGTCCAACAAGCTTAGTTTGATGTCCAAGTTCTCAATCTGCGCTTCGAGGTCTTCGTTGCCTTTTGACCTCTCAAGGATTTCGTCCTTGAGCCTAGTCAACTCAATTTCTTCTTCGAAATCCGTTCCGCTATCCGAGAGAAGATAGGCAAACTTCCTCACCACACCTAGGGGAGGATTTTTCATCATGATGAAGGCCTTATACGCATCTTTGGTGTACTTGCTTCTTAGTATAGCCTGGGCTTTTACGACTTTGTCTGCATGGATCGCATAATAGTGATCAAAGGACGCCCTTTTCAACCTCACAATCTTTCCTCTGATTGTAGTTTGGAGACGAATGATGGAGTCCACATTGTCGTAGATATCCTCCATATCCACAGACTGATTGAATCTCGCCAAGATCCCCCTGAACCCAGACTGGAGAGATACGATCTTATCTTCCTCTTTTATTTGAAGAACAAATTTCTTGTGGCGAATATCTTCACGCACGGCATTTCCTCTTGCTTTTGCAAAGAGCTCGCTCATCTTCACATCTTCTCCAATGAGAGTAATCAAGACATTGTTGCATAATCGGGTTCTTGTTATAGCCCCTCTGGCAATGCTTTGAAGCTCACCCAACGAGCAAATCTGCTCGCTCAATACCCCTAAGCATTTTGCGACTTTGCTTCTCACAAAAGCCCCTCTAGCAAGCCCTTGGAGCTCAATGATTGCGTCATCATGTTTCAAGTGTGAAGTGACGCTTTCGTTCTGCAGGCGAATGAATAAAGATCGGCGAGCCAAAGATTGCACCTGTACTATGCTGGGCTCAATCAAAGATCGATGTTGCAGGAACGTTGAGGCCCTGTCGTAAATGGGCCTTGCCCGAATCCGGCATTGAAGGCCCGTGATTTGCTCCTCGTACCTGAGTAGCGTGTGAATTTTTTCCCTTATATCGTGTCTAACGAGAAACCCTCGAGCGATGTGGTGCAAGTGTCTGACGGAATCACCACCAGCACAGTCGATCACAGTATTCAGCCGCTTTTGAGCCATCCGCAGTCGGGCGATGGCTTGAAGGCGTGAAATGTCGTTTTCGTACGCGAGAAGATCGCCTCGATGACGATGGACTGTCTTCGACCTCACCATGTTTCCCCGAATGATGGAGAAGAAGGTGGTAAGCTCTGTGTCATAGGACTTCACCATGATCTTCCGAACAAACATGTGGTAGCGGAGGATGGAGCCTTTGCAAAGAGCCTGGAGCTTCAATATGTTGGTCATGTGCAAGTCAAGCTCGGGGGTATAGTATTGGCTCAGTTGGCCCACGGAGGATAGCAGGGTAGGCATGCTTGACTTTGGAGACGCGGTGAGGGCAGGCTTTGAGTCGATGCTTTTGACGGTCAAGTCGGGGATTCTCATGCCACCCAAGCTGAACTTACTGGCAGGGTCGGGGATGATAGAGGCGGGCTCTAGAAATGGGTTTTCGGTCTCCGGCAGCCTGGGCTTGGCCCCAGGAGACGCCGCTCGAGACGCTGGTTTGGGCAGCTTGGTTGGAGACACGGACAACGCTTTGTTCATATAGGAGCTTGTGCCTGGCGAGCCCACGTTGACGTTGTCTGCACTTGAGAAGTTGGGCAATTGGTGGCCCAACAACGACCTGCTGGCAGCCCTGATTTCGGCCGCGTCAAAGTCGAGAGCGCCCACCAAGTTTTCCATGGGCGGGTACGCCGGGTTGAGCGTGTTGATCTTGTAGCTGATGGCATGGAGACAGAACCACACCTTGGGCACGTCCTTGGCATCGTAGAGGTCCGTGAGCTCGAAGTGAAACACATCAGGAATGTCCAAGTACTTGAGTAACCTGAAGAAGCGGTTGATGTTCTCGGTGTGGCGGAACTCCAATCGGGCGTCCTGTGTGTACACTGGTTTCTTCCCGGGCAACAAGATGTTGGCGAGCTTGGCCAAGTAAATGCCGTTCTGGATATGCGAGATGAGTTGCGGCGCAGTTTGCGGGATAGGCTCGCCAAGCACGGCCTGGAGCCAGTTCTTGATGGCCTGGATCCGGCAGAGATACTCGTACGCCTTGGAGTCCGCCAGGGTTCTTGTTTTGCTTGCCGAAAGAGGCTCGATGGGCACGTTCAAGTCGGCCAATTTGCGTGGTTCTGTCCTGCCGGCCGTGGGCGTGCCGAGCCGTGGCGAGGGCGACGTTTGGAACGAAGACACAGTGGCTGACGGCGTGTCGAGCCGAGCCCGGGGAAAACCGGCTGTTTTGGCCGGGGTGTCGATGTTCATTTGGCGGGCCAAATCGTCCAAGTCGGGCGAGTCGAGCTTATGGGCCTTTCCTTTTTTGGCGGGTCTGATGTTGAAGTTGTTGGCCTGGGCCAAAGGGGCCCTGGCGGGGCTGGATTCGGGCAAGGAGTCCAAATATCTGGAGGCGACATTGCGGACCGGGGACGCCATGGCTCGCAGGAATATGGATTCTGGCTATTTTGGTGGTGTGCTATTTTGGTGGTGTGCTATTTTGTGCGCTGTTTTGGATGGCTGCTTTGTAACTGGGCGGTGCTGGTTTTGGGTGTTATTTTCTTTTCTGATATCAGAGCCGATTCCGGTGCAAGCTGACAGTCGAGAAGAGTCTGAGGCCCTGGAATGCGGAGCTTGGCGAGGACTCATTGAGCCTCGCAGATGCAAAGGCCATGATAACGCTGCCGAACGCGGCGGAAATGTCAACACTACAAAGGCGCCGTGCATGGAGAGTCGTGGCGGCGTGCCCTGTCTGCCTAATTGCCTGCAGAGGGTCCCCCGATGCCAGCTGCAATATACGGAGCGCTTCTGGGAAATCAGTGGTGGATTCATCGAGGAAGGCCCGTTCAGTGGCCGGCTTCTCTAATGACATCGGGAGACTCATGTCTCTCACTTATGGGAATGTCAAAAATAAAAGTCAGTGCACATGGAGCCACGTGCAGGACCAGCGTCAGAATCGAAGGAGGCCTCGTGGCACGCAATAGAAATAAAGACATGGTCTTTGAAGAAGCGTCAATTGAATACAGGTGTCTGTGAGAAAAATCTTGCTGAATGCTGTGGAATGGAGGGGCTTTTAAGTAACTTTGATCAGAAGTTTCCTGAGTCGGGATACGAAGTAAGCCATTTCCAAGGTATTCTTGGGTATGGTACAACAAAGACCGAGAGCATGAGTACCGGGTCCAAGTTATATTGACGATACTCTTGGAAATCTGCGAAACTGAGAAGATCACATACCAAAAATTATTATTCAGAATGGAAAAAACTGAAGAGATTATAGTTGACAAAAATTAAGCAGCGAATTGTGCCATCTACATCCCAATACAGCCTCAGTAAGGATTCTAAACACGAGATCAATTGAGGAATCAAAAGGTCTTCACGCATGCATGTCAGTTTCACTAACTAGTCTTCTTTACAATTTCAGAGGGATTTCTTTCACGTGGTCTTCTTCGCTTGTCATTCCCTGAAAACAGAACCAAAAGTTGAAGAATATAAAAAGCCCCCAGGTGTGCAGTTTAACTGACACAATCCTCAGGTCTGAGGAGATGCATTGTGTGAAAGACGGAATCAAATGTCTGTTTTACTATTTCTTTCAGGTACGTGATGAATGAAACTGAACTATAAGATATGACGCCATATGGATGAAGGGCACTGTCCTTATAATCAATATGTGTGGATACATAAATTAGATTTTCCTAGGCGAGAGCATGAATTGCGGGCCATGTCCGACGGCATTTAATGACGACGCAGAACAGAACCTTGGTTGTTCCGTGAAGCCCTCCCACAATACCAAGTCTTTGGGTTCAATATCTCTTTACAGACGGTCCAGATTGTGATTGTGGAAAGATCATACAATCTGCTGAAGCGTAAACTATATCGTATGCGAAGATATCTATTTGGGTCTCAAGGGCTGCGGATGCATAAGGAGAGATTATGATGGGAGAGCCCTTACTGTTATTTCATGCAGATCCACCCATAGATAGAAACCCATTGCGGATGAGAGTCAAATAAACACCTTTTCGGTAGTGCATCAAATGCTGTTTTCTTGTTGGGTTCGGCAGGGCAACAGCCACCAGATTTATGAAGTATGAATCTTATGGTTCGCGTTTACCGGCTCTCCACATGATTGTGAGGGTGTATCCAGTCTGAGAAGAGCGCAAAAGAAGACGGAAACAAGAATTTTGGTACGGAGATTTTCATGCGTGTTTCTAGGAGCAAAAATATCCTAGACTAGCAGATCACGCAATGATGCGTTTCATGAACCAAGCTGATTCGGATTCCGCCACCTGCCACCCGGCAAAAGCTATTGCACCATTTTGCTGGCTAATTTGTAGATAAAGACATCAGAAGGACTGACGCCATGGGATGCGAGATCTTATTAAAAGGCTCTTTGTCGAATTGCATGCCCATTTAACACCGGCCCTTTTGAGACTGCGGATGAATGGATGCGCCGCCGCCAGCAGTGGCGAGAGCAGCGTAGAAAGCATAAACACGACTCTCCTAGTGAATCTTGATGGTCTGTGATTTCACTTATCTTGTGCCAGGGCCTCGGCCACTTCATGGGCCACGCAGCGTTCGGGCCTGGCCTCAGTGCTGAGTACCAGGCGAGACACGGTGCCTTCTTTGTTGGTCTTCTTTTGCAGTTTCTGTTTATTCTGCCTCCCTCGCGTCATTTCACGGTGGCTTTTGGCTTGTGTCATGTCTTGTGTCGTCGGCCATGTTATTTCTCCCATCTCCCAGTGTCTTCTCCTCTCTAAGTGTCTCCATCAAACAATTTCTCTATAGTTCAGTGTCTTTCCATAGTTCAGTCACTTTCCATAGTTCAGTCACTTTCCATAGTTCAGTCACTTTCCATAGTTCAGTCACTTTCCATAGTCCCCGGTCACACATCTGTGCCCTCTGACCCACCGCCCCGGTGTCCGCATAAAAGCCTTCCGCAGCGTGCTCACAGCATGAGCCGCGCCATCAATTCTCGCTTCTTTCTCTCCACCAACCACCGCTCCACAGCCTTCTGGCTGTGCCCCCCTTCCTGTAGCTTGGCTTCCATCCCGGCGCTCGCAAACACCTTCTCCCCCACCGCACCGTTGATTTCGGCACGCACCCTCTCTTTACTAGCATCTATAGACTTGTCCCACAGCGCCCCTTCATGCACGCCGTAGTAGGCCAACGAGAGCCCCGGCTGGCCAGAGCACCCCTGGCCCACGTGGATCTTCTCGCCGACCCGTGCCTCCGGGAGCTCTTTTGCCCGCCCGAAATACGTCTTTCCTCTCACGCGCGTGCCGATTTTCTTCTCGTACCGAATGTAGTCGTTGCCTCCCAAAGAAAGAATATGGTGCTCCCACGCCCGCTTCTCGGCATAGATCCGATTGAGCGCGTCGTTGGCAGCTCGGAGCTCGTCGGCACCAAGCGACGGGTCATTCACGGCGGCCATTTTGGCCAGCATTTCGCTCATAACCGCCCGCCGCCAGAGCTCGGCTTCGGCTATGGTTTCCACGCTCTGCACTTTGCGGGGCCTGTTTCCGGCGTCGATCCTGACCACGCCGGCGTCCTGGATTTTCTGCTCATAGTAGCGGTGGAGACCCGACTGGGATTTCTCCTTGTTGCGCGACATGGCAGAAACGCAGGCTACGAGAGGTGGGGAGAAAGGCGGTGTAGACAGATGAGTTTATTGGATCTGGCTGGAGCGCGCGCTGGCACTGTGCGGACAGGCCTGTTTAAATTAGGACAGACAGCCTCGGTTATCTGGGAAGCAAAGGTTTGGTGTTTTGGGGCTTTTGAATAGAAGAGGCTGCTTTGAGACGGCTGTTTTGGCTGAACGGCGGTGTTTGGTTGGTGGCGGGGTGCTTTTCTTGCAGGCGCTCATATCAAGCGGTGCGAGACTAATACTGCTATGATATGGAGGCAATATATTGGGGTGGTGAGAATAGTGATGTGGTCAGAATGGTGGTCACAATGGTGGTCAGAATAGTGGGGTGGTCAGAGTATTGCACTGGCCACAGTATCCTGGTGAATAAATATGGCCCTTTTGTTGTTCGTTTGAACGGGATAGCTGATTACGGTATGCTCGGTTCCTGGGCTGGTACTTATAGTGTTCGCGGTGCTGAGTCTACTGGGCGCAAGCATTGAACCTGGGTCCGTGTCTGCGATTCCGGGGAAAAGATCCAGTAAATAGAAAAGATCCGGAATCTGCCCACTTCTGTTGTTTGGATGCACTTTCTTGCTTCCGATTTCCAAATGATATTCAATGAGTGATCAGAAACGAGCTCCATCAGGCAAAATCATACATGTATATGATATCTGCCAGGCCGCTAAAAGCAAAAACACAAGCTCGTAGCTTCGAGAAATGAGATCCAGAGCTATCGAATAATGACAACTCCCAGTAGAGACACGAAAACCGGAAAACATCTCGTATCATAGCAGCAAGCGACAATGGATCCGGAGCTGGATATAAAGATCGCGTATACAAATATGCCCCAAGAACATTTCCAAAACGGACTGGGGCTTCATTTGATCCAGGAACAGGCGCGTTCTCAACCACTATCCATTCCAGAACATGAACTCTATTGCAAACAATTGCTGAGTTCGAAACATAACTTGGGGAACACCGGCGAATTTTTAGTTTACAAAAACAGTCTGCCCCGGTATACAGATGTTTGCCGGGCTCCAAAATTTCACATTCCTATTGGTCTGGTGTCTGGCTGATTGAAATCTTAGTTCTGGCCTTTTCTGGCAGGTGCACATTGCAATTCAGAGAGCAGTCTACTGGATCTGATTCCAATTCATGAATTTCCAAGCACATATGAGGAAGCAAGGCTGCAATCAACTTTCATGCAATCCAGAACCGAATAAAGCTTGTCCATACACCATGTTTTTCCCCCGCAACTTTCTCCGTCATGTCTACTCACCACAGTTCCATTGTGTCAAAGAAATCAACTCTCTTCCCATCCTCCAAGCTTTCAATCACCACTCTTCGTGAGGTGTCCACAAAATTGCTATGACCACAAGCGACAAAGGCAATCGCCCCCTTGGACTCAGTTATGTCTCCCTTTACGATCTCATTGAGACCCGGCCTGCCTGACCTAAACTCTACAAAATGCAACCTCTCCATTAAACGAGCAGCATGTGCATCGACCAAGTCGGTCTCATTCACTTTGTCGTGAATTTTCTCAGTGCTGGAGACATCCAGTGACTCGATTTCCTTGTGCTTCTCGAAAAACGCCTCGTCCAAGGGCGTATTAAACGAGGTCACGTACACAACAGGCTGCACATTGGTCCCCTCCAAGCTTTTCAACTCATCATAGAACCACTCAATAGACTTCCAATGACGAATAACCCAGTAGAGTTTTAAATTTTGACTCGCGTATTTTTTAGAAAGCTGCAAAGCACTGGCGAAAGGGCCTGGAATCCCGTTTCCCCCGGAGAGATAGGACACGGTGTCGTAGTGTTGCAATGCAGCTCCGTTTCCATACGGGCCCTCTACCGAGCACTTTATCTGTGCTTTCTGTTCCGGCTGCTCACTCAAAAATTGATAAAGCGAGTTAGACATGCCACCTTTCACCTTGATATAGAAGCAAATGACATTCTCCTCGGTCACAGAATCAACAACCGTGAAGGGATGCGACTGCCAAAAACAAGACGCCCGGAAAAAGTAGATGTACGAAAAGCACAACGGATATGGCTTCCAGGATGCTGGCCTAGGCACCCGGACCTTCAAGGTCTCGTCTGCAACCAACTGCACTTCGGCTGTTCTGACACCAAACCATGACATTCTCAAAATTCTCATGAACTTATCAAAGGCCCACACAGCCGTGGTTGCATACATCAACTGCTGGAACCCATCTACTGCCACATGGATCCATGTGGAAGCCACAAACACGATTCCCATTACATTGTGTGACAAGACAAACAACTCATAGTTGTTTTTTCTAAGCATTGCGAGTGAATGAAAACACATGATTCCCCCTATGATTACAGCCACATAGCCCCATTGCACAAACACTTCCTGGTTACGCATATCAAACCTTCCGAGGCCCACGCTGTTTATTGTCATGGTGATTCCATGGACCACCATCAAAATGAGAGCAACCCGGGCCATCCAACGATGAATGATGTTGAATCTAGTGAATGACCAGCCAGAAACCCACTGCAAAAAGTTGTTTCTGCCCGCAAATAAAAATAATTGCGGAATCAAGTACATCACCATAATACCAGTGCGGTCCGAAATCTCCCTTCCAAGCTCCTCGCTCTTGGTGGGCCAGAAAATGTTGTTTGAAAGATGGTGGTAATTTGCCACATTGAAAGCCAAGGCCATGGCAAACCATGCCACGAGATAAATTGTTTCAATTCTAGTTGGAATCACAAACTCGAACACTTTGAAAAATCTTCCATGAGTAACAACCTTTTGCGACCCGAGAGCGGGCATGGTGATGTATCTCTTATAGGTATTTGAAATTTTCCCATTGAATGAGTTGACTGCCTTTGGAGCAGCAGCCTTAAACAACCGAAGAACCCCTGCAAAAAGAATTAAAAGAAACCAGTACGAGATTAGCGCCGCTCCATAGTAGTTGGCTCTGTTGTAGTTGTACCGGCGATTAATATACGATGCATAGCCATCCTCGAGAGAGGTCAGATCAATTTCGACGGGAAGATAAAAGTAGCTGGAGGTGTCAAACCCCGGATATGCTGAGGTATTGGTCACCAAGTAGTTAGTGGCATTACTGTCAGCATTATTCAAGTCTTGCATAGTAACGTTGTAGTCCTCGCAGTAGTCAAGAAAGTAGGTGATACCACCATCACCAGGCATCAGCTTTAAACAGTGAGCCATTGAGCCAAGGGCTTGTTGCATGTCTTTGTTGCACCATCCTCCATCTGCACTTTTGCTTGTCAGACCCACGTACTCGATGTCAAAATAAAGCACTGTTTCTTCCAATAAATAGTTGCAAGTATAAAACTCGAGTTCTCCCTTCTCGTAGATCTTTATTCCGGAACTACCAAGGGCCGTGGCAACAAGCACCAAGCTAGCAAATGTTTTGGATATTATCATGTATTTTGAAAGTGTAAAGTTTATCGTGGGATTCCAGTGGAGCAGGGTCTATTGCTTTTATAAGATTGAACGACTTGCAGGGTGACAAATTCTCTTTGTTGACCATCGCCTTGCAGAAACGAGAGGAGCATTATGCATGCATGAAGCTGTGTCAAAGTGCTAAGTATGAATTGAATCAATACTACTCTCGAGGGAACCAATAGGCAATTCAGATTGCCTTCAAGTCACAATTTCAAGTACACTGGACAGCATCATATCACACCATATTTAGATTTCGTTGAACATTGCGATCACCGAGACCAAAAATCAAAGCACTCAAGCCTGCCTCATTTTCAGACCCACTTAGCTTGGTCGATATTTGCGCAAATCAGGGCGTTCACGAACATGGAAACTCATCTTTGCTTCAATTTGCAATGCGCCCAACAAACGCTGTGCATTGGTTGTGCATGTATGGCCGGGTCCTAATACACAATATTTCGCTCGTGTTTACTAAAACGCGTATGACTATTAGAATCATGAGTGGAGCTGCCAGAACTTTGTAGACTTCTTTCAGAAATTTTTCAGCGATAAGGGCCGCTTCTTTCTCTAGGACTTGCCACCTCTGCTGGCGTTTTCAAAACGAATGCGATGCATGCAGGCATGAGCAAATTATTTCCAGAGGTGTAATTTCAAGCCACCAAGTTTCGAGCCCTGTGATAACGAGACCTGAATACTTGGTTTGCTAGCTTATCCTCTGGCTGGAAAAATGGTGCACCGCCGAAAAAACTTCGAGAAGGGTTTGCCCAATGTACTGGAAATCAAAGTTTCTGTTTCTGTCTCTGCCATTCTCCGCAAAGCTAGCGTAACTTAAAAGATACAAAACTATAGCTAGTTTGTTGCAAGTCAAGTACTTGAAAGCATTTCTGATTAAAAAAAAAAATATGCGGTTTGTGAAGCTTACATGCATATCGCTAACTTTGAATAATACGCTCATAAAAATGGGAAAAACGCGTACGCGAAATACTAAGAAAAGTCTGTAATAATGTCGGGCTTAGAAAGTTTTATCAGGTGTCAAAATCAACGTGCAGCGTCACGATGGGATTGAGGAGCAAGCGCAATTTTTTTTTTGGTCACAAGGATCATGACGACGTAAGGCCGAATGATTGACTCATTCTCCAGTTGTCCAGTAGCTACCTAATGTTGGAAAGCGAGACATTTGGACTTCCGCATTGGACCTTTTTTGGGCGTATTTTTTTTTTTTTTTTTTTTTTTTTTTTTTTAAAAATTTTTTTT
>NW_017387732.1:969575-973427 GCF_001664035.1 Metschnikowia bicuspidata var. bicuspidata NRRL YB-4993 | reverse complement strand
CATTGGGCCTTTTTTGGGGGTTTTTTTTTTTTTTTTTTTTTTTTTTTTTTCATAAACATTATCTTCTATCGCGCGATGGAGAAAGCATTACTGAATGGCCTTAAATGACCGATAATACGGGCTTGCGTATTCTTCTTGCTATTATATTGGCTTGCAGTTATGAAAATATTTCCTAACAGCTTCCACAAATTTAAAATCGAAAAATCATCTAAAAACAGGTGATTCGACCTTGCTTTTATTTTGCAACTTTGTCTTCACAATGAGTGCAAATATCATGGAACAAGCAAGGATTAACCGGCAATTGGGAAGCCATCATTAACGCAGATCAAAAGATTAAACTCACTAAACTTTGATTATTTTTGATTGTGTGAAGTTATTTCTTTCAATTGTTTTCTGGAATAACGACCGATTTATGTATTCAAGCACTCGATTTTAAATCGAGAAAAACATTGCTAATGGAGCTTTACCGGCTCTGATTTTTTTTTTCCTTCCTCTGAAATTGTCCTGAAGGAATAGTCTTTTAAACTTGAATTTTACTGCGTGTGTTTGAGATACAAGAGTTTTGAATCAACGCTCAACAAATAAATATTAAGGAGACCAATTATTCAAGTAGATTTGAAAAATTACGCAGACCTAGGTCCCTGTAGTGGTTTGATTGCCCAACACAACCAAAGTGTAAATTCAGCATTTTCTTTGCAAATTGCCGTGAATTCATTAAAATAGTTTGAATTTTTTTCCTTTAAGCTGTGTATGATCGGGATTAATATTCGATGTTTTTTATCACTGCCAACTAGCCTACTCACAGGATAAGTACGGTATACATAGCTTACTTTCTGGCGGGCCTATTTAGGTCATAAAGCATATTTTCGCAAATCAGAAACTACTTCTTTCTACAAATAGGAATTGTTATCATATCAAGGCGGAGACAGAAAAATAATTATGTATAGATATGCCCTTAATTTCTGATCGAGCTCGAAATTGTTTTGTAGTTATGATGTATTTGATGATAAAACCTCTCTATACTCTGTCATTGACTGTGCCATTTCTATATGACACGTAAAACGATCCTTTATATAACAAACATTCAAGAAGGTAGAGACAGATGCCTTGAAAGATTATTGCAAAAATTACAATAAACACTACCTTTGATTGCACGTAACTTGTCAATCAACGCACCGCATACGCCATTTCCCAATTTGCGACTATATCATGTGCTGATCAATGAGGCACGGAGGCAAAATGTCACAAAGGCCAGGCCCTACGAACGTTTTGCGTACATGTGTAAGTTCTGCTACCCTTTTTTTCTTTAAAAAATAAGTAATATCTAGAATGCCTTTTTGGATCACCATTTATCTCGCTATCGTAACAGCTATCACGTCGCTTACTTCCAAACCGCCCACCTTGAGAAGCTGCTTGGGAGAATCGTACAAAAAGTATAAGATCAATAACTCCAATCAAGGGGTTTTTTCCATTTGCCCTACTACCACTAGAGTCTTTGATCCCGTTGGAATAGATAAAAGATTAAGTGAGTGCATAAGGGCAATGTCTGGTTTGCTGGATGTGAGCAAAATCTACACCTTCTTCAAGGCCGAAGAGCAGATTCCATGGTGGGACGACCCAAAGGAGACTGATGACTTTGCAACACTCTTCCCACAAAGCACTAGCACTGTAGATTTTCACGAGGAGGAATCTTCTGAACACTCAAGAATTCTCTAAATCTAATAAAGCTTTTGCTAGGCTGATCGACAAGGGTTCTATTTCACTCATATAAAGTAAAATTTATTTATATTTTCCTTCCAAATTAAATGTACTTTTATTAGAATGACATATGCTTGAGCAAATGAAATACCATGTGTGTACCCTGTAGACACCTTGCGTAAGTTTGCTGGAATGTTTGAGACTGCTAATCCGTGAAAAGGAAAATTCTGGTCAAGAATACATTTGTAGATCAATCTCAAAATATCATTTCCGCGCCGTTTCACTTTGTGTGCTTTGGGTGCAAATTCCCCACGCTCAAAAACAGACTAACATAAGTGCGAAAATATTTAAGCACAAGCCCAGAAAATTCGAGGCGTTGAACACTAACTTTTTCTTTCTAAAAAAATTTCGCTAGATACAAAATGCAATTAATTTCAAAGATCTCCTTTTTGTCTGCTGTTTCAGTGACCCTTGCTTTCCCCCAAATGAGCAGATTTATCGAATGCCTTGGTGAAGACTCAAATCGGTATATTGTTGACAATCCCTGTGACTCAGTAGTGGCTATTTACTCCAAGGAATTCAGAGATTTTGATACGAAAGGTCCAGATAAGCAGTTAGATAAATGCCTCAACTATGTTGCTCTGATTGACTCGGAGACTTCCTATATGATTGCGTTTCCTGAGGCTGACGCTTTTTCGGGATATGTTTTGGACAGTCCAATTGGATTTGATCATTTCCAAACTCATCCAGAATTTTCTGGTGCTTTTTGCAGTGAGAAGAGCACCAATAAAGCTGACCAGTTCAAAAGCACCTTTACCCAGAAGAGCGAAGAAGCTAAGATGCTGGACGAACTATGAGTGAGCTTCTTTTTGTGAAACCAGGAAACATTGTGGAAGAAGTTTATTGAATTGGCCTCAATGTGGGATTCTAGTAGTTATTAGTAAATACTTATTAGGACACTTGTCTTGAAGTCACGACTTCCAACAATCCATTGTAGTCATATAGGTCTCAGGCCTTGCAAAATTTGTGACCGATTACTTAATGAGCGACAAATTTGCTTAAACATACACTCAACGACAGAGTTACGTCAAAACAATTGTCTTGAATTAATCAAAGAGAAAATCACAAAAGCTTACAAAAGACCGATGTTGAAGGCTATTATCGCAACTTTTCAATAACAGCTTCATAACATCACAGCAGTAGATTTGACTCGAAACGAGGAAGCAGCTGTACATCTTTGATAGATTCATCACTATAGGACATGCATATTTAAATACTTTTATTCAAGTGCTTGACATTGGTTATGAACAGGCGTCTTTTTGAAGGGAGTCACATCCTCAATCGGAGATTTCGTGAGTTCAAGCTCGCCCCTTCAAACCTGAGCCAATGTTGCGACCTATTAAAGGCTTTTTTTCTTTAAATCTTTTTGATGGTGAGGTCTGACATCTTTCAAACTCTTCAAAAGAAACATCAGATTATAGGGTGTCACTGGAGGGATGTAAAACCCCACCACTAACGAAAATATAATATGATGTCATTTTCTTTTATTTTTCTTTGAAAAACAGAAGCTCGGTCCAACCCTTTTATTCCCCCCAGCCGCTCAGCAATGTTTAGCTGTACGAGGCCAGTGCCTAGGAGAGAGACTTCAAAAGAATTTCCCTGAAATTTACTTTTTAAATATGCCGCATAAAGATTTGTTTGGAGATATAATTTTAGCCTGGTATTCCTTCTATTATGAAACAGCCTGGAGCTGTCTCTTAAACTACGAGTAGATCGGTTTATAGATAGTTCAGCCTTAGTGGATAGGCCTAGTCTATCTGTCGTATTCTCGATGTCTAAAAAGTGTTATCCTTCTTCAGGGATGTCTCAGCCTCACGCTCCTTTATAGTTCGGAACCCTTCTATACAGTAGGTGAGGGGTAACCCCGATCAGGAATGTTTAGACTCTTCGTCCTTCGTATTATACAGGATGCCCAGAATCTATAATCTGGCTCATGTCGTATCATAACATTATCTCCCCAAAATTAGAATGTTCGTCCTCGAACATTTAGTTATCATGGATAGAGGAAAGCCTCGAAGTACCTTCGCCGCGTCTGATTATTCTGTGACGGCGTACTACCGCGTGTTCTCCGGTTGTAGAATGGAACTCAGGGAG
>NW_017387732.1:948690-964651 GCF_001664035.1 Metschnikowia bicuspidata var. bicuspidata NRRL YB-4993 | reverse complement strand
AAATATTCTTGAGCGGCCCGGTCTTGTTCTGCGTCGCTGAAGTACATTGTCGGGTTGAAGGTCAAGGTCGACGTGTCTTTATTTGTCTCTGCGCTCATTGTAGTTTCTCCCATGGTCGTAACTAAGCGGCGCTACCAACTATTATGAAACAGCCTGGAGCTGTCTCTTAAACTACGAGTAGATCGGTTTATAGATAGTTCAGCCTTAGTGGATAGGCCTAGTCTATCTGTCGTATTCTCGATGTCTAAAAAGTGTTATCCTTCTTCAGGGATGTCTCAGCCTCACGCTCCTTTATAGTTCGGAACCCTTCTATACAGTAGGTGAGGGGTAACCCCGATCAGGAATGTTTAGACTCTTCGTCCTTCGTATTATACAGGATGCCCAGAATCTATAATCTGGCTCATGTCGTATCATAACACCTTCCGGTTGCAGCCATACCATGCAGGAAGCACTGTTTCCCGTCCGATCAACGTTAGTTAAGCTGCATAGGGCCACACTGAGTAGTGTAGTGGGAGACCATATGCGAAATTGTGGTGCTGCAATCTTTTTGCTCCAAGAAATTCTAAGCCGAAAGTGTTTCTACACGGCTGAATAAGACTGCCTAGGGCCTTAATGACCTTTGTTTTGAGCAGCTCCACTTTAATCTTAAACTGTCGGACACATTTTCATTGCGTGCTTCTATTAGCAAGTCGTCCAAAGGCACAGACTTGCGTATAAACCCCAAAAGCCAAGCTATAAAACAATATTTCAGAAACTAGCAGCACGAATCAAATCCCCAAATTGTGATGTATCGCCGAAGGCCTAGTGATGGTGTGAATTACCATATGATCTGCTTGTCAAGAGTGGATCCCGAGCATGTTTCCACTACACCACCTCATCATTCGAATAGTCTGCGTTCAACCTTTAATTTTTCATACACATTCATCATAAACGCCGTGGTGTCATCACAGCTCTGGAGCTCGCTCCGGAGCTGAGGAAGTTCTTTCTTTAAAGAATAGAGATTTTGTAGGCTCTCCAGGATTCGTGCCCGGATAGTATCTGAGTTTTGGATAGGCACCTGGCTGCTTTCCATAGCCGACATGAGTTCTTTCATGCCGCTGTCCAGGGACCCGAAGTTCTCATCAGTTTCCGCATTCTCTGTGATTTCCTTGATGAAGTCTGTCACCTGCTGGTCGATGGACAAGACCAACTTCTCATAGGCGGCCCGCGCCTCTTGAGGTAATTCACGCCGAAGCTGAGTGACTTCGGTGGTCTCGTTTTCGACTTGCTTGATCAAATCTCGTAGTTGCTGGTTCAACTCGGTGTCAAAAGGCACCACCTCTTCTCTTTCTTCGATGGTGAGAAGCTTGTTAAGATGAACATCGTTGTCGGCCAAGTCCTCGCCGTCTACTATCAAGGCGTATTTGGCCTTTTCAAAAGTGGTCTCAAGATTAGCACTCATCATATTTTGCACCTGCATCAGAAACTCGTCATGGGGAGCACAACCTGGGAGAAGCTTTTTGAACTTCTCCTGTGAGGCGTAGAAGACCTGCCGATAGACATGCGCCAACTCGCTTTTAGAAAGCAGGATTTTAGTGTAATGGTCGTTTGCTCCCATCACGAGGAAAATTGGCAGCTGATTGTTTAAAAGACTGGGTGTAGAGACATTATCATTTGTTTGGTGGTGTGGTGTACGGATGCGGATGTACCGGAGCGAAGCCAGGCCCACTAATTCATGAGTCCGACCCGAAGGATACAAATAAATATATAGATACGAGCCTCTGAAGGACGCCGATAGCCATTGATTTAGAATTTATTGAGGGCCAGAAAAGTTTAAGATTCAAACTTCTCAGAGGATAGACGGTAGTGCACGACCAGACGTAGAGAATACCTAGAAAATATAGTACAACCAGTGAATTTATTTGACTGTTGTTTTTAAATAAAGGTACTTCGATCTTTGATCGATTGAGGACAACATGGCATTTCTTCATTCATCAGTAGTGTGTTTGACAATTTGTAATTTGATGGCGGACCGGGCACTATGTTGAGATTTGTAATTACTTCTGATGTTTTGAGGAACAAAAATCAAACCTGATAGGTCCGCATTGTTCAGCCAAAGTTTTATATCATGTCATTAGAATGGGCTGGAATAATTGAAGTACCACAGGAGGTAGATTCAGGCCTATATAATTAATTGTCTGGGCTTAATTCTTGACGGGTGCGGGTAATTTAGCTGTCGAGAACTCAGGCCAGATATAAATGGTGTAGAAGCCGAGATGAGAGCCCAGGAACAAAAGAAAATCTAATGGATCTAATGGTTTTACCGGAGCTCTCGGGTGGGCTAAGTATGAAGTATTTAGACAACATCATGCAGCAGAAGACGCAACAGCCCCTTTCAGCATCAGCTCAACCTGTGCTAATAGAGAACTTTCTACTGATTCGAGATCTGCGAGGCGATTTTTAATTCTGGCTCTGTGAACTGTTTTGGTTACCTCTTTAACTTCTATTCCCGTGGCAGTATCTGCACGAGTCAACGTATATACACAAAACTTGTTTCCCTACAAAACAGCATACTTGGTTTCTCCATCATATACGCTGGACCCAAAAAGTCCAGCTCTGACTATTTGGCTTGGTTCAATGGAGCTTCAGTTTAAGTGGGAACCTAGGCCGCCAGTGCACACCAACAAGAGTGATTTTCACAACACAGAAAAACAGTAGAGTAAACTCAAGGGGGTTTCACTCGACTCTGGTATATTTAAACTCATAAAATAACTCATGTTATAGTATACTCATTTAACATCCCATTAAAAGAAGACTGATTATTATATGATTTATATATCATTTGGTACTTAATCTAATACCTATACAATTTAAATAGATATACATCTAATTGTATGCTATAAGATATGATTATTTATAATTTAAGATTATAAAATAAAGAACTCAGAATTATAAAGCGGATTTATAACTTCGGGGCATTAAATCCTGCTGCTTATCAGCTAGGACCCCGAGTTCCCATCTTCTCTGTCCTTCACGTACGGACCGTATGCAGGCGTTGGAATAGGAGAAAGCTACATAGTGATGCAGGCCAGCAAGCCAGCCTTGGCCGAGACATTAAGTAAGACAGTATTGGAGATCAAGCAGCGATGTTTTATTTCCCGGTCTCTCTCTCAAATATTGGTGATCTCATGGGAAGACTCAAGCACCTCATTCGTCCAATGGGACGCAGAATTACAGGATCTGGGAGCAATGCCACCACCCGGCAGAGCCAGAACACAGCAGGGTCAAAACCTAAGAAAACCCCGCCTGGCAATATCTAGCAAGGCCACTGCCACCAAAACAAAAAAAAACAAAAAATAGAAAGAGGACGAAAGATCTTCGCTGCTGTGGAGCCGCTTTATTGCCTGCTGGGCCCGGTGTGCACACGACCACATGCGTGCGCCCGTTCACCGCGAGATACTCGCAAGAAACCAGCTACCATCCTAATAAAACCCCCCACTTTCTGGCTCACCTCTCTTGGCACATCAATAAAATGAGCACCAGTGACGAGCTTAATCCGCTCTTTGCACCCTTTTTGGGGCTTGCCGGCTGTGCCGCGTCCATGGTGTTTTCATGCGTGGGCGCCGCCGTGGGCTCGGCCAAATCCGGCATTGGTATCTCCGGTATCGGAACTTTCAAGCCAGAACTCATCATGAAGTCTTTGATTCCCGTGGTGTTGTCGGGAATTCTTTCCGTGTACGGCTTGGTGGTCTCGGTGTTGATTGCCGGCGGGTTGAACCCGGCGGAAGACTACTCTCTATTCAAAGGAATCATGCATTTGGCATGCGGGCTCTCGGTGGGGCTTGCCTGTATGGCGTCTGGGTACGCCATTGGCATTGTGGGCGATGAAGGCGTGAGGCAGTACATGCACCAGCCGCGGTTGTTTGTGGGCATAGTGTTGATTTTGATTTTCGCGGAGGTGTTGGGCTTGTACGGCTTGATCATAGCGTTGATTTTGAACACCAAGGGCACGTAAGACGCGGGGCCTCGTGGGGCTGATGGCCTTGCCGCCAGGCCCGTCCTCTACACTTCTACATACACCTACATATTTCATACAACTTTTACTCGGCCTGCCGTCCTCTGGTCTTGTATTCTGGGGGGCTTGTGTATTATACATTCGTGTGGTGGGCGCCCTAGTCCGTCTGCATCTTGTCATCGTCGGCCTTGGTGCCGAGCGTCACGTTCCCGTCGTCGTCAATGAAACGGGACGC
Source organism: Metschnikowia bicuspidata var. bicuspidata NRRL YB-4993 (assembly GCF_001664035.1). Taxonomy (NCBI): domain Eukaryota; kingdom Fungi; phylum Ascomycota; class Pichiomycetes; order Serinales; family Metschnikowiaceae; genus Metschnikowia; species Metschnikowia bicuspidata. The sequence continues at coordinate 960,422 of NW_017387732.1, read as the reverse complement.
GAAGTCAGAGACAAACTGGACGGACCGGCTCGAGTCCAAGAAAAGCAGGTACGCTCTCTTAACGTCGGCCAAGTCAACGCTTTCCGCGCGTCTTTTGGCGGCAAGCTGCAGCGACACGGCAATCAAGTTCGACGCGTACCGCAAGGACGTCTCCTCGCCGATCTTCGTCAACAAGGCCAACGCGTCGCCCGTCAAGTCCACCTCCTCCTCCGTGGCACGGATGGACAAGATGGTGCGGAGCTCGTCGGCAGAGTAGTTGGCCGTGTGGATGATGATGGACCGGTCCAACAAGTCCATGGGCACACCATGCGGCGACTTGTAGTTGGTTCCACGGGCGGGCGAGACGCCTCTGTTGGTGGCCATGACGACGATGGGCGCGAAGTCGTCCTCCAACGCCCGGTTGATGAACGAGAAGCACTCGATGTCCAACATGTGGACCTCGTCGACGAAAAGCACGCCCGGCACGATCTCGGCCTTGCCCTCCTCCTTCCACTCAGCCACTTTGGTGTTGATCTGGTCACGCACCTCGGAGCGGATCTCACCCGTGTCTCCAGAAAACAACGCCAAGAAGCCTTGCTGGCGCGAGTTGATGACGTCGATTTCATGCAACGATACCGTGTGCACCACTTCTTTGCGCTTCTGCAACTCGCCCTCTGGACACTGCACGAACTTGGTTTCGGGGCCCATGGCATCATAGTCGCGGGCACGGGCAAACGACTTGCCCAACTTGCTGATCTTGCCCGAGGCCTTGTCGATGGAGATGACGTCGCCTGCCAAGACCTTCTCCTTGGTCAAGCCCTCGATCATCTTGTTACCCAACTCGTAGATGGTCTCCATGTCGGTGGTCTTGATCGTCAACTTGCCCTGCTTGTGGCCTCCCGTGATGGAGCGGTCGATTTGGATCTCGACGACTTCTCCCTCGATGATTTCGGTCTCCTCCTTGATCTTGATGCCGATCGACTTGCGGAACGCCTGGGTCAACGACTCGGTCTTGGACAAGTCCAAAGAGAAAATCTCCGAACCCGTGATTGCCGTAAATGGCACGCCTTCGCCCAAGCTTTGCGAGAGCCCCATGGCGATTGCGGTTTTGCCCGTGGACGGAGGACCCGCAATAAGCACGGCCCGGCCGGCAATCTGGCCGACCTGCACCATCTTCAAAATGAGCCCGGCAGCCCTACGCGCCTTGAGCTGGCCGACCATTCCTTGTGCAGATGGCTTGGGCACCAAGTTGTCGTCCAACCCGAGGCCCGAAATATGTGAGTGGGACGCGATCAACGAGAGCCCATTCAAATCGCGTGTCTGCGAGGACGTCGTGGCTATAGTAGAGGTCTGGGATTGTTAGTAAGCCGCTAGAAGGGAGCTTTCAGCTACCGGCATATTTGGGCGTCTTGGCCGTTTCGGGGTACACATACCATCGTGTCTGAGTGCTCTGTTTGGTGTATCGAGCTGAAAACGAGAGCCTTGAACAGACTGGTCTTCGCGATGTTCTGAGGCGCCGGAGTCACGTGACCAAGGCCTTGGTCACGTGATAATTTGGCGAGTCACGTGATGTAGCGGGTAGCACAAAGCCTTGCTGCCGGGATATGGCGCCCTTTCCACAGTATTGGCACGCCAGCTGAGTATGGAAGAAAGAGCATATGAGGTTATGGTCTAAAGAAATTCTGAGTACTGTGATCAGATTTGCACTTGCTTTGCTTAAAAAGAGAAGTTGTGCCAAAGTCCTTCCTGACTTGGCTGCAGTTGTAACAGCGAGCCCAGGCATACTGTGCAGGAGACAGAATCCAATATATTGATATAGATTGATTGAGTTCTTAGGGCAGGAGGGTCAGCCGTCACTGATGAATTTCGGAAATGGTCGTCAAATTAGGAAAAGAGTGAGTAATACTCTAGATGCAAAATTGTTTTGTAAGTGTGGGCAATCTATGTTCGACCAAGGCACATCGTTGGGAGCCTGGCATCTAATTTGTCATGGTTCAAAAAGTAGAACCCCATGGAATTTCGGCAGATGTTTTCGGGATAATTTTCTCCAATAACCGATTATTCGCAAAGAGCTGTAAAGTCCCTTTCAGCTTGCCAAGGCTGTCTGATGATCTTCTTACTGCTGAAAATGTAGCATAAACTGCCGTTATTCGTACCTCTGCAATACAGTCAAGTATACAAAGATGCGTTCTCTAACAAGTACAGGAAACATGATTATTTGAGTTTCTGAGCTACAGACGAAAACAAACCACAGCTCGGCTCAATTAGCGCAAAAGCATGCCCATGCTAAGCATAGAGAGCCACTAAAGTATTTTGCTATATCCCGGGCATACCAGAAATCAGACGGCTGAGTATGTCTCTCGCTGCCTATATTGCAGACGACACTTACCAAGCACATCAATTAGGAACACACCACAACATGCCACGACAAGACTGACTCTGTCGGCTGTGCGTTGCGGCTCTTGAAACTTGCCTAAAGTGATTCGAAGATTTGCAACTCCCCTGGCGCCCTATTCATTTGGCACCTGGAAGAGATACGCCACTCTACGGATGTCAATCTCCACTAGCAACCGACTAGGAAGATAATCATACGGCGTGAACCAAGTTATTTATACATATTCCGGGGGACAGGGTCCGTGGGCACACCTCGACAACCCAAACCGTGGTTTAAAGCTTCGAGCCGACTTGCAGAAGCGCTTCCTCGTACATCTGATCGATCTGCGGTCTGAAGAACTTGGCTGCAATGGGGCGCTTTAGCTTCACGGTGGGCGTGATGACGTCCCTCTCGAGAGTCAAGGGTTCGTACTCGATGTACAAGTTCTTCAACTTCTCGAAGCCGGCCAACCCCGCCACGTGCTTGTTCAACCGCTGGAGAAGCAACCTCCTGTTCTCTGGCTTGTTGATTTCCGCCAAGAGGGCGTCATCCAGGGCGCGGGCCGCCCCGGCAAAGCCACACACGTGCTTCAAGAACGTCGCCGCCTTCTCCTTGTCCACGCCCACAATAGCGACCAAGAAGCTCTGCGTGGAGTCGCCATGCACGAAGCACTGGGTGAGAATGGAGTTGCACAGGAGGTAGATGTTCTCGATTTTCTCGGGCGTCACGTACTCGCCCTGTGACAACTTGAAGAAGTTCTTGACGCGGTCCACGATGTAGAGGCGGCCGGTGTTGCGGTCGATTCTCGCCACATCGCCCGTGGAGAACCACTCGCCGTCAAAGCTCTTGCGCGTCTCCTCCTCGTTCTTGTAGTACGCGGAGAAGATCTGCGGGCCGCGGAGCTGCAACTCGCCCATGTGGCCACGCGGGTCGTCGAGCGTGTAGCCCAAGTCGGGCAATTCGCGGACGCGGATCTCGGTGGCCACGCCGGGCGCGCCGCAGCTGTCGGCGGCCTTCTCGTTGGGGTCGCCGAAGGACATGCCGGCAAACAGCTCCGTCAAGCCGTAGCCCTGGGCAAAGCCGATGTTGAGCGCGGCCTTCATGAACTTGATTGTCAGCGGCGAGATGGGAGCCAGCCCCGTGATGCAGTGCTCCATGTTCTCGAAGCCCAAGAGCTTGCGCACCTTGCTGATGAAAAGCGCGTCGTAGACGGCGTGGGTGCCCTTGACGCCGTCGGAGGTCTGGCGGTCCAACTTGGCCTGCACCACGTGCGAGAAGATGGTCTTCTTGACCACCAGGTCCAGGTGGATGGTGGCGTTCTTGATGGCGGCCTCGAGCTTGGTGAACACGCGCGGCACGTTGGACATGTGCTTCGGCTTCAAGACGCGGAGGTCGTCGAGCAACGACTGCGGCGTGCCGTTGAGCTGCGGGAAGCCGCACAAGCCGCCCGTGGCGAGCGTGTATGCCAAAGACTGGCGCTCGAAGATATGTGCGAGCGGCAAGAACACCATCTCCACGTCGTCCTTGATGCGGGGCACGTTGCAGATGGTGAACGTGATCCCCGCGGAGGTGGTCTCGTGCGTCAACACCACGCCCTTGGGCTTGGACCCCGTGGTGCCGGACGTGAAGCTGATGGTGTACACGGCCGCCGGGCTGGGGGGCATTTCCGGGTGCGGGAATAGCCTGCCCACGCCGCACACCTGGCCGAAGTCGTAGAGCTCGACCAGGCACTCGCGTGCACGGGCCGCGAGCGCACGCGCCTCGGCGTCCGAGCGGCAGTCCAACGGGTCCATGGACACCACGCAGATGAGCGCCGCGAGTTCCTGGGGGTGGCTGCGCTTCAAGTCCAAGATGGCCTCGACGTGCGCGAGGGACGCCACCACCACCGGCGACTCCACGAGTTGCAAGATGTACTCGGACGCGTTGGGGCCCAAGGTGTCGTACAACACGGTGTTGGTGATGGAGTACGCGACGCACGCCAAGTCCGTGATGACCCACTCCGCGCGGTTGCCCAGGAACATGGTCAACACAAAGGAGAGGTTTGTGGCGTCGTACGAGGCGCAGTCGGCGTAGTGGCGGTCGATCTTGCGGTGGCTCTCGAGGCCGCTGTTCTTGTACGGGCTGTGCTGGAGGAGGTGGATCACGCCGGCGCCGAAGCGGCGCTTCTTCTCGTCCACTTGCAGGTACGTCTCCGGCTCGTAGCGGGGCTCTGGAACGCCGGTTTTGTAGTCGTAGGGCCGCGACGCCAACGCCGGCTTGGCCGCGAAGTGGCGCACGGAGTTGCGCCACAACGCGTGGTACGTGGCGAGCTCGGGAAGCACGTTGATCTTCAAGTTGGGCACGGCGTCGCTGCGGAAGACCGGCGAGTAGCCGGTTTCGGCGGATCCGGGCACGGCACTGGCGTTGGCCCGGTGTGCGAGCGGCACGTGGTCGTCGAGGAGCCGGTCGAAGGACACGCCGGACTCGGCGGGCGAGACGAACACCGAGTCCGAGGTGGCGGGCGCCAACACAGGGGCAGACATGGCGGGCAAGGGGGGGCGGCTTTTGGGCGGCTAGCAGATGTTTTGGGCGGCTAGCAGATTTTCTGGGCGGCTAGCGGCGTTTTGTGTGGCTGGCGGCTTTTTAGGCGGCTGGCGGCTATTTGCTCACGGGGGCTGGTCACTGGACGGGCGTTCTGCGGGTTTTGCAGCTCTGGCGTATTTGGGGAAATCCAAAACTGGTGGCTACAGTCTGTGATGCGGCCTTCGGATCACTGGCGGCACTTTGAGGGATTTGTGGGGCACACGTGCTATTTCTGGGGCACTCTCGGTATATATTGAGGGCACTCTTGGTAAATCTAGGGGCGCTCCGGAATCACTTCAATTTCTCCAGGTCGCTCTTGGATCAGTGGACTCTGTCGTCTTTCACGATGATTTTCCAGGTCACTTCAAACAATCTGGCACTCTTTATCACGGGCACTCGAAACCACGGGCACGCTGGACTTGTTTCTTGGATAAATCTGGATTTCTAAACTGAGAGTTTTCTTTCCGGAAAGACACCGCGCAATTGGCGCTGAAAATACCCAGGCTTTTATATGCCTGGTCGGCCCAGCCTGCCAGGCCGAATGTGGGGTATAGATCCTCGGGCCCGCGCGGCGGGGAATGTGGGGCGCACACGAAAAACGGCCCGACGCTGGGCGGCCACGCGTCGCCATACATAAGAAACGAGGGTCCTGTATATAGGCGCCCGCTCTTCGCCTTGGTCTCTGGCCTTTAGCGTGTTTTGTCGGGGTGTTGGTGGGTGGACGTATCCGAGGCGAATATCATATTCGCGCACCCTCGGGGCACACGCCGCCAGACGGAGGATGTCGTGTTCCTGCATGCGGGGCTTAGGTGCTTTTCCTGCCGATGGCGTGCTGCGCCGGCCACCTAAACCTGGCGTCCTGCATACTGTGTTCTGCTAGCGTTGTATTGGTGTACTCGCTGTGTGGGCAACTGGCTGATGAGATGGTAAGGTGAGACCAAGAGGTTTAGGTCATTTGGTTGCTTATCTCATAACGATATTGCTGTCTTCTATAATGGAAAGATAATAGTATTGTTATTCAGTTGCCTCTAGCGATAGTAGATTATCTAATCAAGTATGATCTCTTAGAGCTTCATGTGGTCTTGTGCTTTAGAAGGGATGTAGTGGGTAGCATAGACTGCTGGATTGTAGTGCTGGATTTCAGTGCTGGAAATCAGAGTGCTGGATTTCAGTGATGAAAATCAGAGTGCTGGATTTCAGTGCTGGAGGTCCGAATCCTGGTTTGGAAGGGTGGCTGTCTCAACATACTTGTAGCGTTGGATACTCGCTATCTTGACAGATTTGGGTGCTGAGGTGCTCGCTGGTTGATGTACTTGATGTGCTAACAATAGTGTGTATAAATGCTGCATATGACAGTTGTTTCAAGAATCTGGTGGTGTCGAAGTGCTCGCTATACTGATATAATCGCTGTGTTACTATCTCGTTGACACTTGCTTGTTGTATCAATACACTCGTATCCATATACCATTTTACTGCTAAATGGATCTACTAATTTATATATTTTATTGTTTGTTACATCTAAAAAGTAGTTTTTTGTAATTTTATTTAGATCTTATCATACTTGTTGCTTCAAGATACTTGTATTAACAAACTTGCTGTTTCAAAGTACTTTTATGAAGATACTGGCTGCTTCAACATCCTTATATTCTTGCTTGTTGTTTTGAAATACCCGTATTGACATTCTCGCTGAATCAGCGTACACTCTACAAGTATGCCCGTTTAAGGATTGTTTTAAAAGGTTAGCTGTATACTTACTCTTTGCAAGAAGGTTCTCGTTGTGTTAATACACTCGCTGTATTAGCATCCTCGCCTTATTTACTACTCGCTTTATCTAACTACTCGCTCAATTAACCTACTCGCTTTATTATCCTACTCGCTGTATTAGCATCCTCGCTTTATTTACTACTAGCTTTATTTACTTCTCGCTTTATTTACTACTCGCTTTATTTAACTACTTGCTCAGCTAACTTACTCAATCTATTAACATCCTCACTTCACCAACATCTCCTCTGCATTCACATTCTGGTCTTAACCTACTCGCTCAATTAACCTACTCGCTGTATCATTCTACTCGTTGTATTAGCATCCTCGCTTTATTTACTACTGGTTTTATGTACTACTCGCTTCATTTAGCTACTCGCTTTATTTAGCTACTCGCTTTATTAGACTACCCGCTTTATTTAACTACTCGTTTTATTAACATCCTCACTTTACTAACATCTTCTCTGCGTTTACATTCTGGTATTGGCCTACTCGCCTACTTAACCTACTCGCCTAATTAACATCTTTGCTGCTTTAAGATTCTTGTATTGGCATACTCGTTCTCCTACAAGGCCAAGACCCAGTTCTGCGGCACGCCGTACTTGGCCAAGGGGTTGAACGACATCTTGCTGCACCACATCAAGAACACCTAGCCCGACATCAAGAACACCTTTCAAGATTTGCATCGAGCACTCCTTGAAGAAGTATTCGCAGGAGTTGACCGTGCTGGGCCCCGGGCTCGAGGGGAGCCCCACGTCCATTGCCTTGACAGTCAAACACGAAACAGCTTTCAAAAGTAATGAGAATTTAATTGATATTGTGTTTGTTGAAAAGGGAAAAGAGTATTAGACTTCAAGATTAGTGTATTTATTGTGGGAATAGTTCGTCGCTGTTAGTATTTTACGGAGTTCTGGAATTGAAAAAGCTATGTCTGAGGTGCGAATGCTACTTTATTCTTTGCAGGTCAACAAAGTTTCGCTCTCAGAATTTTAAATCCAGACTTTGTGATGTGTATTGACAGTTGATAGCACGCGTAGATTCAAGATAACTTGGATAAGCTTATCAGTCGTATCCTCCTACGGCCTATTCCGTGTCAGGCGACCTATTTCGCCTAGACGGCTCTAATATCCAGTGGCCTCTCCCACAGGTAAGATCTAATAACCTCTGAAAGATCCAGCTGAGACTAAGATACGGAAAGTATTTTATTACATGCCCTACCGAGGCGCAATTTCTTCTGTCAATCCAATTCCCTTTTTTGACTATTAAGTGAGGAAATGAATGTTCTGTCCATTCTTTTGTGCATCGCAAGCAAACTGAATATTTGTATAAAGGCACAGGCATGAAAGTGATTGCAAGTACTTGTATGAATCTAAGATGGCTGATGACCTAAAACGTGATGAAAGTTTGGAAGACATTTGTCCCGATAGCAACCAGCTGAAAGGTCACATTATGGAAGTAAGGTTTAGAAAAAGTTTGGTTATCCAATTTTAAAGGTCATGATCACCAACTTCTCCAGAGACTGCAACGAAATCTTGAACGGCGAGGCCAAGAAATTGTCCTTACACGAGTTGAGCGGCGGTGCGTGTATCTCCTTCGTGTTTTACGAGATTTTCAAGAACGGAATCCAGACCCTCGATTCTTTCGACCAGATCAAGGACGTAGACATCCGCACCATCTGGACAACACCTCGGGCTCCGCCTTGTTCGTGGGGACATAGGCTTTCGAGGTGCTTGTCAAGCAGTAGATCCGCCGCATGGAAGAACCCACCTTGCGCTGCGTCAGCTTGATTTTCGACGAGTTGGCCAGAATCTTGTCGCAGATCATCAGCAACCCCCAATATTCCCCCTATCCTACATCATCAGTTTGGAAGAAACCTACGTCAACACTGCGCATCTTGACATGTTGAAGGGCTCCCAAGCAATGGTCATTGTCGAGGAGAAGCTCCATCCCAAGCAACAAGTCGCCGTGGACCCAAAGTCTGACAGGCCATTGCCACCCTCACAACAGCACACTCCTGCGCGGTCTGCTAGCAAAGAAGACACGAACGGATTTTTTGGCGGCTTCTTCTCATCTAAAGCAAAAAGAGATTGCAGCAGATGGAGGTTCATCCCGTCTTGCGTGCTACAGGAACAATGACGGAGCGTGAGCAGATGGAGACTGTGGTCATCAAGCTCTTTATTGCCTCGTATTACAGCATCGTTCAAAGAGCCGTGGCAGACCTTGTGCCAAAGGCCATCATGTTGAAGTTGATCACCAGATGCAAGGACGACATCCAGAAAGAGCTGTTACAGAAGTTGTACAGTCCTCCCGACTTGGCAGACTTGGTCAAGAGTGATCTGACGGTGCAGAAGAGAAAGGAGTGCTTGAAGATGGTAGAGATGTTGAGAAACGCCAGCGAGATTGTTAGCAGTGTGTAATGCTCGGTTTTCTCTAATAGCCCGGCTGATTAAGCTATTGTACTTATCTTTCTTCAAAGCGTGATCCGAGTGTTTCTTCGCGAAGTTCAGGTTTGCATCAAGCAACGACTGTCAACTTGGAATATTGCTCAACCAAAAATGCAAGTCTCATCAACTCACGCAAATACTTCTCGATTCTATCCATTTTCTTAGGATGACAGAAGTCGAAGAAGCATCGCACAAAAAACGCCCCCTCCGCAATTAGCTCTTTCCGAATTTTGGAGAGATTCTCAACTTCGTTAAATTTATCAGGTAGATGCTCAAATAATAGTTCGAGTATCGTGTGCGCAACTTCACTTTCAACCATGTGCAAAGATTCAGATATGTCATCATGATATTGACCAAGCCAGTGTTTGTACAACATTGATATAGCTGCCTGCTTCTTATAGAAAATATATTGTGTCAGCCAAAGAGTATATAAGTTGATCCGAATCAGTCTAAAACCAGCCAAGACCGCCTCTGTTTTTTTCCCACTGAATTTAAAAAAACCGCTGTTGATATGCGGTATATTGACAGCGGTTATCACACATTCCGTGTTCTCTCCATTATTGAGAGTTTTTAGCTAACTCGATAGACTGTCCACGCTCAGTCGGGTATGGACAAGAGTTTCACTTTGCAGGCTTAGAAGTCACTAGTGAAGAGACGCAAAATTACAATATTTGCCTCTTCTAAATCTTGGGGCTTGGAAGCGGGGAGTAACATGCATGTTCCAAGGAGGTTCAGGTGTATTTTGCAGTGGTCCTCATAAAGCTTGTTGGCATATGGGTACTTTTTCCGAAACTGGGCAGCTATGCCTCCTCCCCACAGGCCAAACGGATTTCAAGCGTGTGCCAAAACAGCCGTTGCTCTGCCGCAATGAGAAAACAAATCACCCTTTATAGAGTTGGGCATATCTTGGCAAGAAAACAATACATATACCTAATTTTAAAGAAGAGAAGTGGTGTGAAACCTGATTTAGATTGTGGGGTACGGGGGAGCAACTTGGTGGGAACAATCTCTAGCATCTGCATATTGCAGCTGTCTGAGGTGGAACCCCAGTTTTGTCTTTTTTTCCATAAAGTTTGCGTATTCATGATACTAGTTATATCTTAAAAAATTATGCTTTCAAGTTGAACCCGTTTAATTTTTAAATGTGAAATACTTGCGTTGATCGGCACCCTGGTTGTATCGCAAGCCTACTTGCGTTGACGTATTATCAATGCCTTTGGAATTGTTGCTGAATTTAACGTGGTGTTTGAGAAAACATGCAAGGCCGCAGTTTGGTAGCTTCCTAAGATCATAAATGATCTTGATGATAAGAACCACGTGTGCATGTACTTTATAATTTTTGTTTTGTTTCGTCGGCAGTGAACGGAAAGGTTCAGCACTAGCATGAATAGTGTCTTGAGCATGTATTACGTGGGTGAGATATAATACGACTTACATTAGTTTGAAGATCTACTTTGTTAAGTATTGTACAATTCGTATTGCGCTTTTAATACCCCCCATCATTATCAACTTTTTTCCCTACATTTTTACTTGTTTTACGGTTCTATCATCACTTGAAATACGACTCAATAATTTAGCTTGTAATTGAAACAGACTTGGAACGACATACATGTTTGTTTTCATATATATCACTGACTTCTTTGAAAAAACTCAGGGAAACACGTCTACATTATTTATATGATCATGTTAGTAGACGGGGAGAAACCATGGAGAGAGGAAGAATAATCAGAAGCATGAGTGCGAGACATCACAAAATTTCATCATCATGTATTTCCGAGGAAATCACCATATGCTTTTTTCTCACCCAGTCCTACAATTCAACTGCTGAAATGTATGATGTTCTCTTAGGAAATATTGTTTATTGATATATAGGAGTGTTTTTTTTTTTTTGTTTTAAATTTTTTTTATCATTTTCGATTTTTTTTTTTTTCATGAAGACAAGATCGATAAATAAGTCTGATACCTTCATCAACCAGGTAAGTGTCAGGCCCAAGATTCAAAGACCATCTGTTCTTTTTCTCTTGTACAAGATGACAATATTCTCAGGTATGGGCTCCATTCCGCCATAGCTATCAAGGAGAGAGACCTTTTCAACAGGTCCTAAAGTCGAGGATGTCGCCCTGCTGGAATGCAAGCCATGGTTCACAAGCAGGCGAGATCCCCTCAGACGTCTTTTTCTTTGCACTTGCCACCCTTCATTTTCTTCTGTTGTCTCAGTATCAAATTGGCATGTATAAGCTGGCGCAAACGTGGGCATGCCACAGTCATTTTTCACCGAGACAGAAGCAAGGGTGGTTCTTGTTTGTCTCTTGTGCTTCAGGTGCTTGCGTAAGCGAGACAAGTAAAGATCATCGTGGTTAGTGGCGGTGTTATCTTCTTGGGACGAGTCTAAAGGCAAACCAGAAGCCTGCTCTGGATCAGAAACCCTGGCTTGCTTTTCATAAATATTAGTGTCACAAGTAGTATCAACAGTGATCGCTGAAAGTTTTTTTGCAGAGTCTTTGCTATTGTTTTCCTCGAGGGGCGGTGTTAAGATTTCTGTCTTGGGTAGTTTCTCAGTTGAACAATGTGTTGCTTTGTTGCGATTGTCCTCCGCCAAGTCTTCCATTAAT
>NW_017387732.1:944455-948670 GCF_001664035.1 Metschnikowia bicuspidata var. bicuspidata NRRL YB-4993 | reverse complement strand
GGTGTTATCTTCTTGGGACGAGTCTAAAGGCAAACCAGAAGCCTGCTCTGGATCAGAAACCCTGGCTTGCTTTTCATAAATATTAGTGTCACAAGTAGTATCAACAGTGATCGCTGAAAGTTTTTTTGCAGAGTCTTTGCTATTGTTTTCCTCGAGGGGCGGTGTTAAGATTTCTGTCTTGGGTAGTTTCTCAGTTGAACAATGTGTTGCTTTGTTGCGATTGTCCTCCGCCAAGTCTTCCATTAATCCAGCAGGTGAAAAGAGAATTGGTACGACCGCAACCTTAGAACTTTCTAATAAGGCGGCTGTGATACATTCTTTTTTCCGTTGCCTTCTTGGTCTAGGTTTCTGGAAATCGTCATCACCTATCTCAGACAATACCTGGAAAGGATTTAGGATAGAAATGGGTTTGACCACAAGTATCTTCAAGGCACTTTCCGAAACTGTCACAACAGGATTTTCTGTCGGTCTTATGCGACGGTTTCTACGTTTTCTGCCTTGGACTTGCCATCCAGCGTCAAAGGCATCAGGTTCAGGAGTAGCAGACAAATCAACTGGAGTCTCAACTTTCTTCAAGTTTGAAACTGGAGTCTGGGCTGAGTCATTGGCAGAGTCTTGATTAGAGGCTTGGGCAGAGTCTTGAGCAATATCCAGTTTATCATTCGCAACTGTTTCCTCAATCTGGACTTTGTGAGAGCCCACTTCAAAGTCCACAGAATTGAAGGCACTGGAACGAGTGGTTTCGTCATAAAGAGGGCACTCAAGAGTACGAATGACTGGAACTGTCTCGCACTGTCTTTTCGAGTATGGCTTCTGATAGTCATCCTCACCAATATTGGCCAAGACCAGGAAAGGATTATTGGAAAGCATGGATTTGGGGGCAGAGGGTTTTGGCTTAAGAGGAAGCATCTTCTCAAAAGTAGCCATTTGACTCAGGATTCCCATATCTGTCTTTTTCCCGTTCCTTGCACGAGAGTTTCTACGCTTTCTACCTTGGACTTGCCACCCAGATTCATCTGGGTTGGCAATAGACAGCAGAGCAATGTTTACAGCTTTATCCATCAATCTTCCATTGTCATGGAGGTCGAGTCCATTTTGACAGTTTTGATCTTCAGTTTTGTTTTTTTGATCAGTCTCCACAACTTCGGATTCCTGAGAAATACCAGCAGAGGCAAGTTTGGAGTCTGAAACAAGAGAAATGGCAGAAGAAGCATCAGTGTCGCTATCGAACAAACCAGAGAAGCTATCGTCGCTAGCTGGAGAAACGGTGAATAAGCGGTTGATTTTTGTGATTGATAAGCCAGTGGTTGCTGAAACAGCAGAGGCAGAAGAAACAGCAGGAGCAGAAGAAACATAAGGAGAAGCCAGTTCAGCCGAAACGTAGCGAGAGTCCAGATTTCCTGTAGTTTTCACTGTTTCAGCTCCAGTAGTTGCAACTTCGTTGAAGCATGGGTAGAGTTGATCAACACAGAGTGTTGTTGAGTCCATGGCGATAAACTCAGGCTGAGCTGGAAGCGTCAGAAGGAACACGAAAAGAAAATGACCAATGAGGCAGAGCCCGGTGATTTCCGAAACGCAATGGATGATTTGGAAGCAAAAAATTACTTGTGCAATCATGTTGAAGCGTATGTTCGTGAAAGATGGAGAGGTATAAGAGTGTTTGGAGACAAAGAAGCGAACCCTCGTCTATATGGGAAAAATTATTTTTGCAGTCGGCGGCCTAACAAAGTATGGCTGCGAAATCAGGCTGTCGATTCGCGGATCGAAATCTATGTCTGTCGGTGTGTAGCATAACACGAAGATATAACGCTGAGACAAAATTGCTTAAGAATACAACGAGTGATTCGGATAAACAAAATAGTACTTTAAGTTGAGGTAAACTGCTTTTTCAAAGTGAGATCAAGGAGTCAAACTTTTTTAGGTTCGAGATAGCCACCAGTTCGACGATATGCAGGAAACACGGATTGTCTATTGAAACCTGAGTCCACCACATATTCGAACAAAAGACATTTTTTTTGAAGAAACATCATATTATAGGGTATCGCTGAAAAATTTAAACCCCCACCACTAGCGAAAAACTATAAACATAAACCTATAATAGATCGCAACATTGGCTCAGGTGAAAGGCGCGAGCACCAATTCACAAAATCTCCCAAAGAGGATGTAACCGCAAAAAGACTTCTGCCCATAACCAATGTCAACGACTTGAATAAAATTAACTAAATGTCATTGTCCCATAGAATATGTTCCATGAGGGTCCGTGACCATAGTTCATTTGACAAGGCGGCAGGACGCACATTTGTCTTTGCCACAAATAAACCCTGCAAACGGCTTTAACAAACCCCCAAGGTTTCTTGGATTGTCAAAGAAGGTATTTGAAGGAGCTAGCATCTCCCTTAAGTGCATTGGAGCTTGAAAGCCGATCTTTTGCCACCAAAAGTGCACAATCTTACACTCATTGCAGAAGTGGGCTAACTTCTGTTCGCTATTTAAAATGAATATTGGAAACAGATTCTCTGAAATATTGTAACTTTTAAACATTTCTATTAAAATCCAAAAATATGTAGGCTTTAATCATAGAGTCCGACAACTTTCAAAATCACGCCTTTCTTTGTTAATGAGTTGACCGGTGCTGTCACCTTCTTCTGACAAGTTGTCAGCGTCGTGAATTCAGCTATACAACAAATCATTTTTCTTTGGTACATTCATCTGATTAAAAGAGTAAGATATATAACTATAATATAAAATACCTTCAAACAGCTCCCAGCTACGTGCCAAGTGTCGAAACTCGGCCCGTCCATTTTCGTTATTCAAAGCTTTAACCATTGAGGTCAAAAAACGATTTGATGTATAAGGTGATACAATTACTCAGGTGTAATAGAGTTGGAAAAACCAAATAAGGTTACGTTTAGACGTCTTAATGTTTATACAGAATAAAATGTGGGTTGCGGCCATACCATGCAGGAAGCACTGTTTCCCGTCCGATCAACGTTAGTTAAGCTGCATAGGGCCACACTGAGTAGTGTAGTGGGAGACCATATGCGAAATTGTGGTGCTGCAATCTTTTTTGGATGTAATTACTGCGTAGTATACAAATGGCAAATTCACAAAGTAAGAACCTTTTACGGCCAGAATTTCAGATATAAGGACTATGTACAGTTGGTTCGGCTGGGGTTTTGCTGTATGTCCAACCCTCAAAAAGTGAGTTAACTTCTGATCTTCTATCAGAAAACTTCATTTGGGTAGAATATATCCAGTGAAGTGGCAATTTGAATCAGGAAATTACTAATGCAACTTTTTGGTTTGCAATGATCTTTTTTCTTTGGGAAGGTTCTGAAATCAACTATCTGAATGTGTACAGATGCAATGTATAAACGAAAGACTGTATTTGATGTACTCGCTCTCTGCACTAAATACTTGAATTTGCCGGTGCTTAGATATCTTCAATAATCTAAGAGCTGGATTCAGTACTAAGTTTTTAATGATTTGACTGTGGGACGATTGAATTTGAAACGCTCTAATGAAGCGTTGATCTTATGATAGAGTATCACGAAGATAGCGGGCATAATTCAATGTTCAAGAGTGCCAAGTGTAATGATCTTTAGTCGATAGAAAAGTAAGGTTCAATCAGAGGTGCTTCGGAATTGAGTATTATTGTATCCATTTAAAACAATTATATTGAGACAGGCCGCCAGGAGGAAATGCATTTCAGCCGAAACCTCGCGTGAAGTAAAGGTACCGAGAGCGAGAACTCTGCTACGCTTGTTATGCTCTTTCACAATATGAGAGAGTCGTTTACAAAAATCAAGAAAATATTACTTTCACTTTGGCCAAAACTTTCTCTGAATTTTTAAATGCTGTTTCCCTGATCTACGAAGTTTCACTTGAACTCAAGAGATCTGCACTTCTCAGCACTAAATCGACCTGATACTCAAATCGAAGACGGAAGCTCATACACAGAAAGACTAACAAGACAACCTGCGAGAAACACTTTCACCACGGAAATATTATGCAGAAACACTTGCAACCTTTATGAATATGAGAAGGACTCCGTATTGCTTATAATCCAGCATCAAGACTTGCTAGCTATTTTTTTTTTTTTTTGCTAGCGAAGGGTGAATTTAGAGTTATGTTTATTCCTATATATCCTTTGATGGAGAAAAAATCGAAAAGGCGAAGACCCCACCAATGTATTTTTGATTTTTTTTTTTTTTT
>NW_017387732.1:895173-944237 GCF_001664035.1 Metschnikowia bicuspidata var. bicuspidata NRRL YB-4993 | reverse complement strand
TTTTTTTTTTTTTTGTTCCAGAACAAATAGAGAGTAGGGCCGGTTTCAACCGCTTTTGATCAGTCTACGAGAATGTCGCTAACAAATTAGTAGCACGATGCTGTCCATTGATTCAGTGGCCAGCAATTGTCTCAGTTTTCGAGACATAAATATCTTCTTGGTGTGGCTTGTTGAAAATCTTCTTCGCTTATTTCAGCCAACACCAGGAAAGGATTCAAATTAGAGGAGGGCTGTTTCATTGGTGGGGTTGACCCCAAGGAACCCTTCTGATCAGTCAGGGTTGATTCCGTTGTTGTCGCCATGGTGACGCTCCGTTCAGGTCTTTTCCGAGAATTTCTGCGTTTCCTGCCTTGAAATTTCCAAACATCATTAGAAATATTAGATCCCAAAATATCAGGCATTTCAACAGTAGTTCCGACATGTTTGGAGCCCATATTCTCTCCCGCGTCTTGGCGAGATTCTTGGAGCAAATTCTGAGTGTATTCTTGGTTGAGTCCCAGATCTTTCTCATCAGTAGATCCGAAAGCCATGTCCATACCATTGCTGACTACACTCAGGTCAAGCACCTCGTCGTTTCCCATAGTCAAGTCCATTGCCAGAGAGCTGGAAGGAGTCACGTTTGCAAGGGAAGAGAGTTCGAGCTTTCCAGAAACATTCTTGTGTGGTCTGCTTGGGTGCGGTTCCTGGTAGTCGTTCTCATCTATGTCGGCCAAAACTAGAAAAGGATTATTAGAAAGAGGAGATTTGGCGACGGGACATTCTGGTTTACTGGTGATTTCCTTGTAAGAAACAACTGTCCCAGTCCCAGAAGCTGATTCCACTTTTGTGCCAGTTCTTTTGCGAGAATTTCTGCGCTTTCTCCCCTGAACTTGCCACCCAGACTCCATGTCAATATCTGGGTTAGCGGCAGGCAGCAGAGCGATGGTTTCCACTTTGGACGTCTCAAGTTCCCCATTGAGAATAGAATTGTTGTCCGGGATCAAGTTTCCTTGCGTTCTTTTGATCTCATCAGTCTCAGTGTAGTCTACAACTACGGCTGGCTTCATAAAGATACCACCAGCCAAGGAGCCAAGCTTTGAGTCTGAAATAGAAGAAAGAACGGAAGAAGCACCAGTGTCCCCGTCGGACAATTCCCAAAAGCTACCGTCGCTTGATGGAGAGAAGGCAGTAGAGCAGTCTGTTTCTGTGGCCTTTGAATGTCTGGGATGAAAGGGACCAGAGGCAACAGCAATTTGAATTGAGATGAAATCAGCATTAGTGTTCCCACCAAGAGTCAGAATCTCAGGCTCAGCCCTAGAGGGGCCATAGTAGTATTCTTCGATTTGAACAACGTTCAAGTCCATGGTGGCAGATTCTGCCTGGACCGAGAGTTCAATAAGGAGAACGACAAGAAAATAGCCTGTGAGGCAGAGCGCGGCGAATTCCGAAACGCAATTGATGAGTCTGAAGCAAAAAATCACTTGTGCAATCATGCTGAAGCGTATGTTCGTGAAGAAGGGAGTGATGGACGAGAGTTTGCAAAAGGTGGAGCGAACACCTGTTTATATAGGAAAAGTGACTTTTTGCAGTCGGCCGCCTAACAAAGTATGGCTGCGAAATCAGGCTGTCGATTCGCGGATCGGCATCTATGTCGAGTTGCATAATAACTGTGAGGGACCCCGGGAAGACATACGTGCTCATGCCCTATATTATCACAAGTTCGAAATAATATGGGCGACGATTCTGGTATTTAGATTAGGTGGATCAAATGGGGAAAAGTTTTAGATGTTGGACGTCATTTCATTAGGGTTTTGACATAATATCTGACGGCACCCAAACAGATGTGCATAGATGGAGCAGGTGCTTTCGGAGATCATCGGCAAAAACTGATACTAGGATCTGAGATCTATACTCTCACGATTTCCACTAGCTTATGTTTCATGCGATGCCCTGGATTGACAAAAATACCAGCTTACTGTATTCACTGTGTTCTGTACTAGTACCAAAAATACCAGCACACTGTGTCTATTACGTTCTTGGCTGATACGGGCAACACCCGCTATCCTGTTTTAATATTAATAACTTGACATCCATCTTCCGTCTTGCCCTTGATTTCTTGGACGCCTGTTCGCAGGCATTCTAGTCACACGTGGGGGTTCATGCCAGTTGCAGCAGAGATCAACTCGCCGCCCTCTTACTGAACTTTAATAGAGCCAAATCCTCACATCCGCCAAGAAGGCTATGACGAGAAGAGCGCATAAATATCTGATTGCTGGTGGCTTGAAGGATTAGTGTCAATGGGCGCGAAAGAGGGAACACCTAATCTAGGTCAAGCTATAGCCTGGTGTCGGATATCACCTCTTAGTATTGCAAGCGTCCATGTCTTTTTATTGTCGCTGATATTATCTGAAGAGCTGAGTGATGGAAGGGGGAAAATTATTCTGTGACTTGTCGATATAGGGATGGCCCGGAGGCTTCTAGAGCCGGCGTGTCTATAGGCCACTAATCTGCGGAGATGCACACCCCACTGCAAAAGTGCCCGTTCATACCGTTGTCTTTATTTCCCCTTCGATGCTACTAGAATCTTGCGATGCCACTAGATCTTGATGCTACCACTACTACAATCTTTTGCTGCTACTGCCAACTTTCGGTCCTACTGCAATCTTGCGATGCTACTACAATCCTGCGATGCTACTAAAAACTTCCGATCTGCAACCTTCCGATACTACTACAACCCTTCGATGCTACAAAAATCTTTTGTTGCTACTTCAACCCTTCGATGCTACTACAACCTTTCGATACTACTACAACCTTTCGATACTACTACAACCCTTCGATGCTACTACAAACATTCGATGCTTCTACAGACATTCGATGCTTCTACAGACATCCGATTTTACTCCAAACTTCCGATGCTACTAGAATCCACAATATTCCCGTTTTTCTGGTCGTTCCACCTCCCAGTTTATTTACTGCAAAGCCACACTGGGCTCGGGTACTGCACAGCGCCGCCAGACCCAGGCCGCGTCCCAAGCCGTGCGTCACGTGACCCAGGCATTGGTGGCCGTGTCTGTTTCTCCCATACTACTTCGTCTCGCAAGATATCGCCCACAACACTCACTGCAATGGAAAAGCGTCGCAGCGAGTGTGAGCCGATGTGCTGCGTGGGGGCCGGTGGGAGGAAGAGGGGGCTGGTTGGAGGAAGAGGGGCGGTATTGGGAGGGGGCGTGGGGAAGGGGCTGTATTCAAAAACCTCGTTTATTAACATCCTCACTTCATTAACATTCTCTCTGCTTCTAAATTTTGGTATTAACCTACTCTCTTTACTAATCCACTCGCATATAGACCTACTTGGTGTGTTGACACCGTTGTAGTTTTCTCGTTTTATTGACTATTTGCTGGAATGCCTGGGGCTAGCTCCAGTAACCCCGAGATAAATGCAGATGCTGCCTCAAAGGCCACCAGCACGACTCAGATTCTCGTGCACAGCCTCATCGGGTATCAATTTTGCAAACCGTATAATCGCATTTCCGATGCGCTACTCGCGCAAGACGCGGAATTTGTCGACAATGTCCAACTTTCCCAACTTGAGCTCGTAGAGCTGTATCTTGGGGCTGGCCTTGCGCCTGAGAAGACGGTCCAAGTCGCCCGCCGTGCTCACCTTGTGTGTCTCGTGCTTTTCGCCGGCCTTGTCGCCAAAAACCAGGAAGATCTCCGTCCATTTCCAGGTGTCCTGGATATCGTTGTAGGGGCGGGTGGGGCCCTGGATGATTCTCTCCACGGTATAGCCCTCATTGTTGAGAAGAAAGATCTGCGGGTTCTGAATGTCGTATCTCAAGTACGTGGACCATTCTTGCACCGTCATTTGGGCCGCCCCGTCGCCCTGGATCAAAATGATTCGGCGCTTGCCGCCCAAATCTCTTTCTGCTCTCGAAACGCCAAACGTCGCTGGGAGCGCATACCCTATTGACTCGTAGAAGCTCTGTGCAATGATCGTGACGCCCTGGGGCAACCTCAAGTCCCACACTGCAAAGAGAAAAGTGCAAGTCTCGCAAACCACAATATCGTTGGGCCGCAAGTAGGCATTGAAAAAGTCCACCAACTTGTTTTGCGTGATAGTCTCCGCCGGCACTTTGTCCAACAACGCAAACTGCTTGATTTCTCGTTTCACGTTGATGTTGTTGACCTTGCCATCGTTGTGCATGAGCCGGGTGGGCTTGAATTGGGCAGCGAGTCGCTGTATCAAGTCGACAATCGAAAACAGCCTCTTTCCACTGGCTGGATCTTTTGTGTGAACATACTCGCCATCAATGAGAATGTAGTCTGGATGCACTTGCACCAGATCTGAAACTTGCCCAAAGTTCATAGAGTAGGCACCGGAGTTGATTTCATTGTTTGTATGGCCTAGAATCAACAAGAAGTCGGAGTCTTGCTCAAGAGACGCAGCCACGCCAGAGTCTGACGACAACTTCCCCCCGTAGACGCCAACAAAATTGGGCAATGTTTCGTCGATGTTTCGAGCCAAAAGCGTACTGAAGAGCTTCACGAAGTTCGAAGGCATTGCTTCCACAAAGTCATCCAAAGCATTCTGGCCACCAAACCGGCTGGCCAAAGCATCACCTAACACCGAGGGTTTCTCAGACACATACAACTTGTCCAAGATTCTGCATGTTACGTCTTTCAACAACGCCTCGTCGGTCAACTCGCTTATTTCCAATTGCTGCTGCAATCTGCTAGCAGGAACCATAATATCCGATACATTGCTGGGAATGTAGAGATAGCCCGGTCTTCTTTCCTGACAAATGTTTGCTAAGACTCGATCAATCTTTTCCAAGTTCTTGGAGGTGTCCGTATCCAAAGATTCTTGAATCACCGATAGGTTCTTTACAATGGGCTTGTAGACATCATGATCAGGAGACATCAAAGAGTTTTTATTTTGAACCAAATGATGTATATTTCTCACCTCCTCTGCATTTGCAATAAGAGCCTGCTCTGCCTGTTCTGTTGAAGTTGTTCCCACAATGTGCAACACGGGAGCATACTCGGCAAAGGCACCGGCAATGCCATTCAACGCTGAAAGCTCGCCAACGCCAAAAGTGGTGATCAAAACACTAAGACCATCAATCAGCTTTGCGTATCCATCGGCAGCATATGCGGCATTAAGCTCGTTGCAGAACCCCACAAACTCTAATTTTGCAGCAATTGACTCTGTGTAGAGATGCTCCAACAATGCCAAATTGAAATCACCGGGAATTCCAAAGATAGAGCGAATCTTGGGGCTGGCCTGGCATACTCTCAAAAACAAATATTCACCCAAAGGGATAAGTGTTGTATGTGTTTCGAACAAAGTAGGCATTTCTTTGGATGGGGCCTGAATGACAATGGGTGACATGTCGAGTGCTTCTAAGATATTGCTTTAGAGAAGAAATCTTTTTTTTTTTTGGTAGATCAATGATAAAAAAAGAGGGCCGTTTCTTCATACGAGTGGAATTTGAATTGTATTTGTATATATGAATCAGCTATGTATTCAGCTTAAATTGTAAGTAGTATACTATGAAATTAGCGCGAACTCTTACCAGTCGCTGCATAAAACTCTGGTATATGTTTTCGCACAGTATGGCAGAACCCAGCAAATGGAAATAATAGGCATTGAATCGCACACCGGGCTTGATGGACAACTTTGTTTCTTTTTTCTTTTTCTTTGCTTTGTGTGTTTTTTGTTTTTCGAGTTCCTTTGCTTTTACAAATAGCCTAATAAATTTATTGTATTGATACCGACTTGGGTTTACATGAACATTGTTGAGGCACCAGGTTGGAGAGCTCTTTGAGCCTCATTTCTGTGAAAGTATTGCCCATTATCTGGATTTCACTAATGGATTTCCGCGCTTTATTCTGATCTCCCAAAACAGCATTTGTTGCATAGAATGTCCTAGTGGTACTTGCATATCCGTACACCTGAAATCCAGTCCTATGTGTGCAATGAAGTTACCTATTTTCTTCGAGTATTCTCGGTTTCGCTTTTCTAGCTTTGTATATGAATTAATATTGTGGTTGTAGCAGTATGTGACTTTTTAAATATGAAAAATTTCTAAATGATCCTCAAACTGCTAAAATTCGAAAATAATTCAGAATGATGTTCAGAGAAGTTTATGTTAATGATTGCAAATTTGGAAAACATTCTTCGTAAAACTTCTATTACATCAAAAAGGTTCCAGGGCTCTATTTCTGACATCACTCAAAATTTGAGATTTTATTTCTAAAGAAGAGCTTATCACAAGGTTCCATACTACATGCTCCTTTATAAGGTCATTTGATCGATTTTGCTAATTTCCTATTTCCTCCCAAGAAAGGTGTTGAACCTCTGTGGCACATCCAACTTGCCTAATTCAAGTTCAAAGAGGCGTATTTTTGAGGTTCCATTTTCCTCAAGAAGACAATCCAACTGAGCTTGCGTGGTGATTTTCTTGGCTTCGTGTTGTTTTTCCGTTTCGTCCCCGAAGATCTTGAAAAATGCGGTCCAATTCCATGAGTCTTGGATGTCGTTGTATGAACGCATTGGACCTTTAATGACTCGCTCCACTGTGTATCCCCTGTTATTGAGGAGAAAGATCTCTGGGGACTGGATCTCGTATCTCAAAAATGTGGACAATTCTTGGATTGTCATCTGTGCAGAGCCATCTCCTTGAATCAAAATCACTCTTCTGTTCGTGCCCAAGTCTCTCTCGGCTCGGCAAATACCAAAAGTTGCGGGAAGTGCATACCCAATGGACCCATAAAAGTTTTGAGAAAAGAACCTGACATCTTTAGGAAATTTTATGTCGGAGATTCCGAAGAGAAAGCTGCAGGTTTCACATACTAATATGTCGTTTGGTCTCAAGTAACTGTTGAAAAAGTCAGTCAATTTGTTTTGAGTTATTGAATCAGCTGCACTGTTATCTGAAGCAAAGTGCTTGACTTTGTGCACCAGTTTGATGTTATCAAGTAGCTCACTGTTGTTCACGAGCTTGTGAGGATTGAAGTCGGCACATAACTCGCCAATGATGTCAGCAATAGAAAACAGACGTCTTCCCGTCTTTTTGCTTTTCACAATAGTGTACTCGCCATCGATGAAAACGTAGTTGGGGTGAATCTCC
The DNA here is from genome assembly GCF_001664035.1 of Metschnikowia bicuspidata var. bicuspidata NRRL YB-4993. Lineage (NCBI taxonomy): Eukaryota > Fungi > Ascomycota > Pichiomycetes > Serinales > Metschnikowiaceae > Metschnikowia > Metschnikowia bicuspidata. The sequence goes on along the minus strand of NW_017387732.1, from coordinate 937,125 downwards.
ACTACTTCTGAGACCTGGCTGAAGTCACTGGTGTACGCCCCCGAGTTAATTTCATTATTGGCACAACCAAGAATAAGCAAGAAGTCCGTGTCTTTTTCGAGAGCTTGAATAACATCAGGTCCAGAGGACATGTTTCCACTATAAACACCAACAAAGTTGGGTAAATGTTCATCGAAATTTCTCCCCATGGGCGTCGTGGCCACCTTGACAAAATTTACGGGCAAGATAGCCACAAATCTGTCCAAAACCTCCTGCGCTCCAAACCGGTCAGCCAAAGCGTCACCTAATATAGTAGGCTTTCTAGAGGCGTACAACTTGGCCAATATTTTCAGAGACAATTCGGCCAAAAGTCCGTCATCTGAAACCAGATTGAAATTCAAGGGCAGTTTCAAGCGGCTGCTTGGAACCATAATATCGGGGACGTCCCGTGGAACAAAAAGATATCCTGGCCGTCTTTCTTGCAAGATAGAAATCAAAACTCTATCGACCTTTTCTAAGTTGTGTGTTATATCAGAGCTCAAAGATTCTTGCGCAACAGAAAAATCTTTCACAACCGACTTATACACATCATGGTTTGGCGAGCCCAATGGGTCTATGTTTTGTACCAAGTGATGAATATTTCTAACAGACAGAATATTGGCGATACGAGCCTGCTCTGCCTGTTCTGTTGAAGTTGTTCCCACAATGTGCAACACGGGAGCATACTCGGCAAAGGCACCGGCAATGCCATTCAACGCTGAAAGCTCGCCAACGCCAAAAGTGGTGATCAAAACACTAAGACCATCAATAAGCTTTGCGTATCCATCGGCAGCATATGCGGCATTAAGCTCGTTGCAGAACCCCACAAACTCTAATTTTGCAGCAATTGACTCTGTGTAGAGATGCTCCAACAACGCCAAATTGAAATCACCGGGAATTCCGAAGACAGAGCGAATCTTGGGGCTGGCCTGGCATACTCTCAAAAACAAATATTCACCCAAAGGAATCTGTGTTTCGGTGGAGAGTGGGGCACTTCCTTCTTCTGAAGATGCTGTTGTGATTGGCGCCATGATCTAATTATTTGATTGTTTTCGAAGACAAAGATTGCTTAATATATTTTGCTAGAGATGATTTCGAGCAAGTGGGTGGATGTCAATAATTGGCTTTTTAGCACGTTTGTACTTGGTAAAATTTCTGAAAATATTGGAGTGATTGCGTCGCTGCAAAGCCGGAAAGTCGCAGAATCTGTACACTTTTTGGTCCATAGCCTGTCATTGTAAGAATGAGTTTTTGCGAATTATAACTTCACGTGTTTTTTTTTTGTACTAAATACAAGATGTACTCTTATGTAGTCTCGCTAAGTGGATGAGCATTGAAGTTGTTATAAGTGTTATGGTAAGAGCATTGTATTGGATTTCACGCGTCTCGAAATATGGATACAAAAGACATATTGGGGGCGGGAATATCCAGTCAGATCCTCAAATGAAAGAAAAATAATTGATTGCTATTCAAACATTCAACTTTTTTTTTGAAGCCAAAGAATTGCTTACTTCTAGTGACAGGTTTCAATTTGAGAGGTCAACGTTGCTTCTTGGTGTTTGATATTTTCCATAAAAGGCCCAATCTCAGTGAATAATTGAGAAGCATTTGTATCATACGGATTGTCGACACAAAAAAAGAGGGTACCTCTTCAAATAATTCACTATGGCATCTAAAGATACGATAAGCAGACGGCGAATATTGATGATGTGCATGAGACGGTGCCTTCAAAATGTTCATTCTTAATTATAATTTTTAAGACCAAGACTCCTTCTAACGTGAAATGGGCGAACACGTCAAGATATTAAAATTGGTCGAGAAAAATTAGTGGCTTTCAATCATGATATATATCTGATCCCATCTCTTATTGCTTTGGGCTGATTCCAAACCGTCTCGGTTGCTACCATCCACCCGAAGGCATACTGTTATCACACCAGACGATCGTCTTTATTTTCATCGAGAAACAGGAAGCCCAGAACAAAGGGGACGTCTTTTGTACATTTTTCCACTAATTCCATCAACAAGTCCACTACATACATCTGTGTTCGAAAAATTGTTCATTGGTCTGTTTTACAATCTATTTAAACCCTGAATTTCAGGGCCATTTCAACCGCAGCCGCTCCCCAGTCTTCGCCGTGGTTATGCATTTTGCCCTCAATAAGCCCTGCCCTGGCCTCGGCTTGCTCGTCTGTAAGACATGTCAAGACACCAAAAATAACGGGGAGTCCGAGCTCGAAATTGAGCTTCATTAACTGATGGGTCACAGAGTCACAGATGTACTCGAAGTGCATGGTCAGGCCCTTGATCAAAACACCGATGGGGATCACAGCATCCAAAGGCTGGTCCAATTTCTGGTACTTTTCGGTGAGGAGCTTGGTTCCATAAGGCAACTCGAAAGAGCCCGGAATGGACTCAACAATAATGTTTTCTTCTTTGACTCCCAAATCTTTCAATCTGTCAACACAGCCCTTGACCAAGTTGGCGATGATGGACTCATTCCAACGGGCATGAAGAATACCGATTCTCAACGAAGAGCCTGTCTGTTAGTACGAGCAAATTGACACACAGTGAGCCCTGGCCGTTGATTAAATTCTTGTTTGACTAGGAGACTTGCCACAAACAGAAAAATAGTGTGAGGCGGAAATCATGACCAGAGTCTTGTGTTCGATATTATAAATTATGATGAATCCTCGAAGGCAAATGCGACTGGCCTAATTACGTCACGTGCTGGACGGCCACAAATCACTCGATTCACAGAATAAACATACCATCATATTTTTGGTCAACCTGACCCAATCCTTTGACAGCCATTTTGATTTCTTATAGGTTTAGTGGTTTATCTACGGACGAGATATTGCAGGACTAGTGCGCTTTGTCAGACAGGTGGACGCGGACTTCAGTGGATGTTGCCCGAAGTCACGTGACCGGAACATCGTTACCGAAATGAAAAAAGCCTTTGGCAGCGCCAGGTTGCAGAAATTCAAAATAAAGAGAGATAGAGCGGAAGAATGAAACATTATCTGGAAATTTCTTCAAACTTGTGACTACATGTAAATTTTTTATTAATATTGTCAGATACCTGAATAGGTGCGAAACATAAATACCAAAAAATATACCATTGCGTGAAGCATAAACGAAAAATACAACATCTTGCAAAATAATCTTAAAAATTAACCGCGTTCTGAGTGAATTATTTCCAAAAACTCAAAAACGTCGAATCTCATTTTTGCATGTTCTTAACGTGTGTCATCTTTCGCATGAACCATTATCCATATTCCTCGAAGAATGCCGATACTCATGTATTCTGGTCTTCGACCTATGCTTCCTGCATCATCATCCAATTAAATATAGTGGGTCATTGAACCGAAGGCTTTGATGCAAGGTATTTATTTCTACACTATTATCGATCAGGCCCATACCTGAAATCAGATATATCACCACCTAGCAAAGGACGACCGCCAGCTCCCTACTCAAAAAACTTCTAGGCCTTCACTGTCAAGTTCCTTCTAAGCTGGACATTATTTAACTATTGTAATTTATTGTTCGAAATGAGTGCTTTTTGTATATATAACTTCGATCTTTCTAAGAAGATCTCTTCCCGACCAAAGTTATCAACCTTTGAGGGACATCCAATTTGGCTAGCTTAAGCTCATAGAAGCGAATCTTAGCACTAGCCTTGTGGCCAACAAGACTTTCCAAGTCACTCGTAGTATTAATTTTTTCGGCCACGTGCTTCTCACCCTTCTTGTCTCCAAAGATCTTAAAGAGCTCGGTCCAGTCCCAAGTGTCTTGAATGTCATTGTAAGAGCGCGTTGGACCTTTGATAACTCTCTCCACAGTATAGCCCTCGTTGTTGAGAAGGAAAATCTCAGGAGCCTGGGTTTCGTATCTCAAAAACGTGGACAATTCCTGGATTGTCATCTGTGCAGAGCCATCACCCTGAACCAAGACAACTCTTCTGTTCGTACCCAAATCTCTTTCGGCTCTAGAAACACCGAAAGTTGCTGGGAGTGCATACCCAATGGACCCGTAGAAGTTTTGGGAAAAGAACCGCACGCCTCTCGGGAACCTGATATCCGACACGCCGAAGAGGAAGCTACATGTCTCCACAATCAAGATGTCGTTTGGACGCAAGTAGCTGTTGAAGAAGTCAATCAACTTGTTTTGGGTAAGCACTTCTGCGGGAACATCGTCTGTGAGCGATAATTGTCTGAGCTCAGGCTTGGTTCTGATGTGAGTCTCCCCATCATTGTGTTCGAGTCTCTCAGGCTCAAAGTTAGCAGCAAGACTCTCCATTAAATCGACAATGGAAAACAGTCTCTTTCCAGTTTTCGCATCCTTCACGATTATGTATTCCCCGTCAATTAACACATAGTCTGGATGCACTTCGACGTAGTTGGAGACCCGGCTCAAATCTGTAGTGTAAACTCCAGTGTTGATCTCGTTGTTCAAATGACCAAGCGACAACAAGAAATCCGTTTCATTCTCAATAGCAACATTGACTTCGGGGTCCGAGGATAACTTGCCTGCATAAATGCCAATGTAGTTTGGCAAGCCCTCGTCAATATTTCTTCCGAGAGCTGTGGAAAACAACTTCACGAAATTCGAGGGCATGGCCTCAACAAAAGAAGTGAAAGCGTTTTGGGCCCCGAAGCGGTCCGTCAATGCGCCTCCCAAGATGGAGGGGCTTGTGGACGCATACAATTTATTCAAAATCGTTAGCGAAACTTCTGCCAATAATGCCTCGTTGTTGAGCTCGCTCAAATCCAAAGGCTGTGCCAATCTTGCCTTAGGAACGGTAATGTCGGGAATGTCGCTAGGAATGTATATGTAGCCCGGTCTCTTCTCGTGCAAAATCGTGATCAACACATTGTCGATCTTGTCCAAGTTGGAAAGCACGTTGTGGTCCAAAGATTCCTGCACCACCGAAAACCCATCGACGATCGACTTATACACGTCGTGGTTAGGTGCCGCCAACGCGTTTTTGTTCTGCACCAAATGATGGATGTTTCGGACATCTTGAGGCGCAACACTTTGTGCCTGGTCGGATTGTTTGGTGGAAGTTGTGCCCACAATATGTAAGACCGGGGCATATTCGGCAAATGCACCTGCAATGCCGTTTGTTGCCGAAAGCTCACCCACGCCGTAGGTGGTGATCAACACACTCAAATCTTCAATGACCTTGGCATATCCGTCGGCAGCGTAGGCTGCATTGAGCTCATTGCAGAATCCTACAAACTCAACCTTTTCAGCGACAGAGGCAGTGTAGAGATGCTCCAATAAAGCCAAGTTGAAGTCACCGGGGATTCCAAAAACGGAGCGTATCTTAGGACTAGCTTGGCAGATCCTGAGAAAAAGGTACTCACCTAAAGGAATCTCCTCGCTAGTAGCAGAATATTGAGGTATATTCTCTTCTGATGGTGCACTAGTAATGACAGGGGCCATGGTGATTAAAGTATGTTTTGAATAATTCAAGTAAAAAACAGTTGGGAGATAAGCGAACTATAAACTTTTTGATTTAAGATATTTCTGATTTACCGACTTGGAGGAAGAAGCCAACTTTATATACGTGTCACTTTAGAGAGCCGTAAGCGAGAGAGGCTCTGCCATTTTTTCGGAGTGCTACAGGATGTCGGCATTAGCCTGTTGTTTCATACTTAATTGACGCCCCGCATGAAGTTTAACTTCACTGAGAGGGGAACTCACGTCCAAGAATGCCGTGCAGGTAAGAGGCTAGTCATGGGGTCTAGGCAACCCTAACATGCACACGATTCTTGGGGAGTAGATCACCAGAATTCCGGACAAATCATAAGCATACTTTGAGAAGTTTCTTTTCTCAATAATTAATTCTCTTATTTTATTTTAGAAAGCTAAGAGAAGCACACGAGGTGCAGTAAAGAGTGTAACGGGCACCACAAAGCTGGAGTCTATTTTTTGACTTTCAACTTTTGCTCTTCCAGAAAAAAAGACGTGACCCTCATGACTGACTTTGAGAAGCAAGGCTCAGAAACGAGGATGGCAGACTTGGACTCAACTGGCATCATACCGTCATTTCTTGCCCACGGGATTAGCTCTTGAATATGAAAGACTTGGTTGCTTCACGACCGTCGCTTTCGCCTTCTTAATTGTTTCCATGAACCATTGATAATTGCATGGGCTTCTTTTTCCTTGTGCTATTTAAGCGTTTCATATCTGAACGAAGAACCCAGCCAGTCATCCAAATCTATTTGAGCGTGAGCTATTGCTACTTTCCCAGCAACATAGCATTGCGGCTGAACGGCGAAGAATCTCGGCACCTTCTTGGTCATCTGAACACTCTTGTGAATATAGAGGCATTTGCTGAGAAGACTCATTTCAATTTCATTTGCATCCAGTGCTTTCCACACACAATGGATTCATTCGATTGCAATTCCTACTTCTTCCACACACGCATCTCCATACAATCCATTTGATGCGCAGCCCAAGTGGGACTGAGCGCAAACCAGCTTGATGTCCAAAGTCGACATGGCCCTCTCCTAGTCTCGAGCCCAGTCGGCCAGCTGTATGTACTCATAGTAGAATGCAATGATCTGCAAGTGGGCGTCAAACACAATGTGCTCGTCTGCGCCGTGTGCATGTGCTTGCACATTCGGCACCAAGCCGGGCCGGTACCTGTATATGTGCTTGCTGAGATCCCAGTAGTGCTTGGAGTCTGTGTTTCCAGGAGCCATGCCAGGCACGGGGAGGATCGGCGTGCCGTCGAATTCCGCCATTGTTCCCTCGCATACTTCCTCGTATACGTGTCTCAAAGTACCAGCCAAAAGTGCCCAGTGCTCGTCGTATACCGGCGTGGCAGGCGCAGGCTCAAGCAGGTCCATGTAAGAAATAGAGAAATGGCCGTTTTGGGTGCGGGGCACTATTTCGCTGCCGCCGGCGTCGATGCCTAGCCCGTACCTGTCCGCCACCGCACCCACAATCGCCATGTTCCGATCAAGCACCTCCTGCACGCTGCTTTCCACGGCGATCCGGTGGTTGACAAGCACCTCTACGTATTCCGGTAGGGCATTGGATTTGACCCCGCCGTGAATAATGTCTACCGCCTGGGAAGTCGTGACAAGGTACCGACTGGTCAAGTCTGAGTTGTAGATTTTTTCTGCCACTAGCTGGCGTGCCCGAGGACAGGAGTCCAGGTGTCGGATGGCTCGTTTTAGCCCCGGCTCCATTTCCGCCGAGTGTGCCGCAAGACACTGGTACTGGGCAAAAGTCGGGTTGCGAGCCGTGAACATGGGCAGAAACGGCGCATTTTCCAAACGCGTCACAAGCTCGGAGACAATTCCAATGGCCGTGTGGTCCGGCGGAACGGAGGAATGGCCGCCGGGCGTGTTCAAGCTCACCACGTAGTTCAAGGAGCCCTTTTGCGAGGTGCCAATCAAAGCAAGCGCCACATCGCCCATTTTCACGAGGCTCTGTCCACCCTCATCGAAAACAGCGTAGAAGCCACCCGGGCCATATCTGGCAAGAAGAAACAGGCCTATATTTCGAGCGCCGTTGTCGCCGCCGATTTCCTCGTCGAAGCCAAAGGCAAAAACGACCGTCCGCCGGGGCCGGAACCCTTCTGCATGTAGAGCCTCGGCCGCCTCCAACAAGCCGATAAGCAAATTCTTGCAGTCGGCCGAGCCGCGGCCCCAGAGCCGGGTGCCATCATAAACGCCTTCAAAAGGCGGATACGTCCACTGGTCCAAAGACGCCTCCTGAATAGGGACGACGTCTTGGTGTGCTCCTAGCAATAGGGGCCGGAGCCCTGCATCGGACCCGGGCCACGTGATCACCAAGCCCCAGCTGTTGACCTTCTCCACCTGGCAGAACCGCCACAACTCCGGGAACGTCGCCTGCAAGTAGTCGTGGAAAGGCGCGAATTTCTCGTGCCAGTACGCCGGGTCTTGGTCCACCGACGGAGCCGAGTCGGTCACGTGAGTCTGGATTCGGACGGCGCCGGCTAATTTGGCGGCGGACTGGTTGCGGAACCCCGCGTCGTACATAATGCTCATCAAAGTACGGTTGTCTCGGTAGAAGCTGTCTGGCCGGATCTATCCAGGGATGGGGCACGCGGGTGGCTCTACAGGTTTTACCGACTCTAATCCGTAGAAATTTTTGAGACCTGAAGCGGCAAACAACGTCACCGCACAGAGCGACACTGCCTTGAGTAAATACACGCCATACGTACTGCGTTGGGTTTGGATCTCGTTGGGTTTTCCATACATTGGGTGACAAAGAAACGGGTGCAGTAAGAATCGCAAGGCCTGGCTTATCAGGATTAGAGGAGAGGACCTGCTGCCGTGCGTGTGGAAATGCAGGTCGCGTAAGTAAAAAGGCTACTTTACGCGGCGAACACCCTGGGAAGCCTGCGGGAACCGGTCATTTGAGTGTCGTTGGACAGAAACTGCATGTGCCTGCATACGTGTCTCGGCTCGATGCGCGTCTCGCGGCGCTTCCTACGGGTAAACGTGAATACACGAGCAAGTGGGCTTCAATGGATGAGATTCATTGGCGAGGACACATGGTGGAGTTTCAAGGAGTCTTGTAGGAGGGGTGGTAAAATTTGAGCAGGAGAAGGCAGGATAGTGATGAATGCATGTGAAGGCCCAACCTACTGGCGAGGACAATCATGTGCGGCGCAAAATTACTCAAACCTTTCCTGAATTTAGGCACAGCTTCTCACTCCACAAGCATTGTAGGTATACCTTTGATGTTGCATTTAAGCTGTGTTTGAAAATACGGTTAGGGTTTTTGTAATGGGCGAGGAGAGTTACCAACCTATACTTTCGTCTAGCCAAAATTCTCAGCAAGTGATGTATTTGGCTAAGGGTGCTATGGCTAAAAAACGTGTATATAGAAATGGAAAATTATCTAGACGCAACGGCTGGTGCTCAATTTATGAAACTTCGGGCCTATTCTGCACTGGAATGGCTCCTGAAAGAGACTTGAGTAGGGCACAGCTGAAAGTTTACCGGACATTCCAGTTCTAGATCCGTAAGAGGAAGCCATATATCATAACGCCCATTATTTTAAGGACTTTAACTGAACGCATACTTGTATCTTTCCGAATGGGATTGGCAAATGTTGGCATAATAATCGAGCCAGCTAAATATAACAAGCAAGGTGAGCCAGATTGTTCTCTACAAGAAGAACAAGGCAGATGTGCTTGCGCTTACCGAATTAACTTGGGTTCGAGGGAATCGGTATTAATCATGGTATTACATATACACATGATGCGATAATCCTAGCAGATTATCTCTGTTCTTTGATGGACTAATAAAGTGGTGATGCACATAAAGGAACAAGTCATGTCGACTGCTCTGACCACGGTATTTTATGGCTGACTATGTTGCCAGATCTGAAATCATATCAGGGGAATGCTTTGCTATATACCCATCTGATACGGACGTGGCCTTGTCCAATTGCAGCATGACAGTGCACTTACAGAGCTGAAGTCAGTTTCGGTTTGTGTCTATAGGTAGAGGTTTTTCATAAATGTTACTGAAATAATGACATTACTCAGCTTTGTTTATGTTTTTCACCTGTCCTTCCTCCCTGCCTTGCCCTATTGTCTTGTTTTTGAAAACTTCAAGTTGTTTTCACTCTCCAAACCATTCATCTATTGAGGTTTGCTTTTTTCTCAATAGCTTCCTCATCCGGCCATACATATATTGATGAAGCCTTAACTGTCGTATACCATTCAACAACAAATCTCTATTGAAGCACAACAATAACTTACGACTTATCAGATGGGTAATCAAAAGCTACCAGCAATATTTTTTCGGTTGAGTTACACATGAAGACGTTTGAAACAATGCATCAAAACTTTGAGTACCACAAGAAACCCGTGAAAAACATACCACTCAGCCACATACGGCGCTGTTACATTCTCGATTTGTTCTTTTCTTGGCAGTACCGCCTGAAATGTTAACATTGAAGGGCGCAGATGATTCACTGCTAAGCAAAACTATCATCATGTTTTTAATGACTATAGTTGCCCAATTCATCAAAACCCACAAAAAGCTTGAGTACGCAAGACATGTATAACAGAGATAACTGGCGAGAGCCCCATATGATTGCCTGCTGAGAAGCCAGAGTCAGTAAGACAGCCGGATATCTTCCACGCCCAGTTTATAGCCTCCATTCATCGTCAAACGACATAATTTTGACACCAAAAGCCTCATATTGTCTATCCACAGATTTGCCTCTTCCATTCACTGAGCAAGCTTTCTGCAGCCAGATGGCTTTCAGGATTCAGGTTTGAATCATCAGAAAAAGTCTTCATTTTAAAATGAGGATTGACAGTCTCAGAAGTGGGCCAGTCAAAGTCGTCAACAACAAAACATGGAGGTCCCAAGGCATCTTCAGAGAACCCCAGAAATATCAAGTCCCTACTGTCTTCTATAATGACTCTGTCGTTGGCTACCAAAGCATAGACTTGACAGTTTCTCATGTTGTGGATTCGGAGCTGGTGACACTCTAAAATAAGAACCAGGTTTTCGACATCATGTAGAATTATGGGCCCGTCACACCGAATGGCCACCAGACAGCTTTTGAGGCCTTGCGCATGGATGGACCAAGGCAATTCATCCTGTTTTCTGGCACCCAAAATCGTGCTTGTCTCGAGATCTTCAAGATACACATGCAGCTTAGCATTGTCAGGGCCCAAGAGAATACTCTCTCCGATTTTTCCACTAGTTTTGGGCGGTTCAAACTGACTCACCACTTCTCGTTTTAAAACCTGGCTTTTCGTCACAGCAGGTGGCACAGGAGGTCCCACGAATGATAGCCGGGTGGCACTTGTTTCAAGATCTGCTTTGTCGACTGCCCGAAAAAGCTTATACATGTTGTTCTTTACCTGCCGGCGCTCGTAAGGTGTGGCCTGACCACCGCCGTTTATGTAATCAGCAAACTGCTGATTCACCCGTATTATATCGTCTTTTAGAGCTGTGGCTACATGGCCTTCCTCACATCTTTTGAGCAAGTCTAGTTGTTAGTATCTCCGTTGCTTGTGGGTACATACACGACCCATTGTTGGACCAATATGAGATCGAGGATTCATCGAGCTTTGTGTTTTACTCACTTTTTTGTGTGGATATGATGTGGCCAACAGTCATGGTGTTTTAGTTGCTGGTCCTGGGTGTTTTGGTGGGGTCTACAGGACCTGCTCGCTCAGTGCTTATATGCATTTACAGGTCTGTCTATAAATTATATGACCAAATAACTATTCTTTTTATCTATATTTCTCACCACCGGTGGTTTATTCAATTGCGAACAAGCTTTGTTCTACCCACGAGTTGGTCAGCAATATCTCTGGTGTGTTGCCACGAGATTGTCTTTGGCATTCTCTTCCCAATCTCGGTCTCGTAGTCGTATAATTGTCTGATGGAGGTGAATCTCAAGTGCGAAGACTTGACTCCCAACACAGCAGCTGTATCCGTGACCTTTTTGTCTTCGGCACGGAACTCCTCTGCGTAACGCAACTCTGCAATGTTGTCGCTCGAATCCTCAATAAACTGGACGGCTCTCACGGCAAATCTACATGCCCTGGTTCTGTCAATAGGCGAGGGGAGACCACCTTGCTGGACATGACCAGGCAAAGCAGTTTTGACGTCGAATGCACCATCGCATTCCAGCCGCATGATGTTAGCTATGACATCAGTGGACAACACCTTGGATGCGTTGATACTCTTCAAGATTAATCTTCCGCTCTTCGTCGAATTACCTGAATTTGTGGCAAACGACTCGGTTAAAGACTTGATGTCACACTCCAACTGCGCCAAGTCAATGCCCTCTTCAGGCACGTACGATATTTGGGCACCGCACGCCAAACCAGCATAAGTAGCAATGTAGCCCGAATTTCCTCCTTGGACCTCAATGACAAACGCACGGTTTCTTGTGGCAGAGGCAGATTGTTTGACAATGTCACAGTAGTCCATCAATGAGTTCAAACATGTATCGGCACCCAAAGAGTACTCTGTTCCAGGAACATTGTTAGAGAGCGTAGCCGGAACCAACACCATGGGAATCCTGAAGCATGGATACATGGCACGCGCTCTCTCCAATTGGTGCAAAGATTCGAAGGCCTCGAACCCGCCAACAATCACCAAGCCGTCAAATGCGTACTTCTCGAAGTAGTAAGCGATCATGCCGAAGTCCGTCTCTTCAGGCGTAGTACGGTTTGTTCCAATCTCGCAGCCACCCTTGGACATCCAGTTCTCGATGTTCAACCAGTCAATGACGTGTACAGACTCATGCCGGGCAAGCCCCGAGAACCCATTGTGGATGGCATAAGGCGTGTGACCACGGGACATACAGTATGTGGCCATCGAGTAAATAGCGCTGTTCATACCGCCTGCTGGGGCGCCGACGTTGATGATGGCGATGCGTTTTCTCTTCTCGATGGGGAGAGAGGGCCTCTCGTGGTTAGCTGAGTTGACGGCCATGAAATTCTTCAAGTACTCGCCGAAATCCGTGTCGCGCAACTCCATGGCCTTGTCGAAATTTTTGGACTCGATCGCCTCTGCAACGGACTTAGTGATTCGCACCGCGTCCACCAAGGACAACCTGACGACCTTGTTTTCCTTGAGGCCAATGAGCGGGCTGGGTGTTTCAGGGGTGGACTCCAAGACGGCCTTGACAGCCTCCACACCTTGCAAAGTGGCCAATCCCCTGTCAAAAGTGACCGCCTTGCCGCCTCTCTGCACGTGGCCCAAGGTGGTGACCCTGGTGTCCAAGCCCAACATGTCGACCAAAACATCCTTGACGTCGTCTGCGCTGATGTGCTCCAAGTCGCTGGAGATGGCGCCTTCGGCCACGACGACCACCGTCTTTCTCCTTCCCTTGGCCCTGTGCTTGGACACGATGTTGCACATCTGGTCCTGCCAGTCCTTGCTGGACGACGGCTTCTCCGGGATCAAGATGTAGTCTGCACTGCAGGCAATGCCGGCCATCAAAGCCAACCAGCCGCAGTGTCTGCCCATGACCTCCACGACAAAGGCGCGCGAGTGGGAGTTGGCCGTGGCGTCGATGTAGTCGATGGCCTTGCAGATGCGGTCCAACGACGAGTAGGCGCCGATGGTGGCGTCTGTGGTAGCCATGTCGTTGTCGATGGAGCCGACCGTGCCGCAGATGTTCAAGTGCTTGTGCTTCTGGTACTGGTCCGCGGAGATGGAGCCGTTCTCCCTCAACTCGGCAATCAACGAGGGCCACTCCGCACGGAACAAGTCCGCGCCGGTCAAGGAGCCGTCGCCGCCGCACACGATGAGCGCGTCGATACCCGCGTCGATCATGTGCTTGCAGCCCTTCAAGCGGCCGGCGCGCTCCTTGAACGCCATGCACCGCGCAGTGCCGATGTTCGTGCCGCCGTCGGAGAGGTAGCCCTCCACGGCCTGCCAGGACATCTCGCGGATGTACTCGGGTCCGCCGCGCACCAAGCCCTCGTAGCCCTCCATCACGGCATAGGCCCTGCAGCCACGGTAGATGGCCGCACGCACCACGGCACGCACACACGCGTTCATGCCCGGCGCGTCGCCGCCGGACGTCATCACGGCAATGTTCCGCCGGGTTTGCTGTGGCGCCACGGGGCCCTGGGACTCGGACACCGACGTGGACATGGGCTCGGCCGCGGCAGGCGCCGGCGGCTGGAGCTTCTCCACGTGGGGGCTGAACGACAACAAGTTCAGCGCGCCCGTGAAGCCCACCACGTGGCCCAACGGGTCCACCAGGTACGCCTCCACCGGGTACAAGTCGTTCGGGTAGATCTGCACGGGCTGGCGGGCGGCCCGGAGCGCCAGGATGACGCCGTTGAGGCTGGCCACGGCCCAGGTCACGTGCAGGCCACGTGCGCGCCAGTCGCTGGTGGCGGCCTCGGCGGCTAGTTTGGTCCGGAGGTCTGCCAGAACCAGCGCCGGGGCGGCCTTGTCGGACACGCGGATGAGCATGCGCGGCCCGGCCGCGGCGGCCAAGTCGGCGGCTGCGGCGGTCTTTTTCTCCACGGAAAACCCGGCGAAATCCGCGTAGAAATCGGCTGTTTGTGCCACGAGCGCCGGCTCCGGCGCAAGGAGCGTCACGGCGGACGTGCCGTTGACCAAGGACACGGACATATCGGGGGGGCGTCGTTTAAGGGGTTATGCGGGGATTTTGTGGCTGTTTCCAGGGGGTGTTCTGGCGTGGGTCGGACCAGATAAAAGCACGCCGGCGGCTAAGCGGGACGGCGGAAAAGAGGGAATCTGGCGGCGGTTCGGGCAGCGGAATTCTCAAAAAGCGCAAAGGGGCGTGCACGGCTTCCAGACTGAAATGTGTGCAGCGGGCAGATTTAGTGGTGCCAGATTTAGTGGTTCCAGATTTAGTGGTTCCAGAGAGAGAGAGTTGCTTCGGAGGCCGGAGTTATAAATGTAGGGAGCCCCGGCGACGAGTGCGCGGCCGGCTGTGTGCAGGCGCGACGCGAGCGTCACCTGACCGGGCGCCCGATATCCGAGGGCCGCTGGCGGCGCTGGGGCATTCTTGGGCGTGGCCAAAAAAAGCCGTTTTTTGAAAAGACTAGGCTGATGCTGCAGTATTCTAGGGGCTGTTTCCTCTGGTTGCCGGTGCTGGCTTTTCACGTTGTAGCCTTGGTTTTCGGCCTGTATCGTTGGGCATTTCTTGCTGCCTCTTACGTCATGCGACGGCCGCGCCGCGAGCATGCGCTTACAGGGCCGCCATGGGAGCCCCGGCCCTTTTTGCCCACAGGGCGGGCAAAGCGTATATTGGCTGGTTTTTGGTCTGGCGGCTTGGAATGCTGTGGACAGTTCTGCATGGAGACTCGCGGGGCGGGTTTTTACGGGCCTCTTGCAATGGGAATGGTGTGGTCTACTGGAGTGCTAAACCGGGTGGCCCCAAAGTGCTGGTTCTTGCCAAACTTCCGTGGAGCGTTGGCACTCTGTTTTGGCCGGCCGGTTTCTGTTTCAGTCTTTCTGGAAACGCGTCATGAATGGGGTCTTTACTGATTGTGCTGGTGTATCTGGCAGAAGCCGAATAAAGCGTGCGAACGGCGCTGCTAATATATCTCGGCCGATTATTGGCGCCTGGCTTCACCACTATCAATTCCTAAGATGTACGGCGAGCATCGTGTGTTTGTCGCTGTGCGCTGCCGCATGCTGTGCTTCATTTAGGGCTTTGTGGAATATCCTTTTTTGGATTATTCCCTTGGAATCGGTTAGTTGCGAAAAGAAGCCTTTGAGGTTTCAGACACGGAATTGATTTGTATATTTGACAGGCTTTGTTTTGGCGCCAGGCGTGTTAGAATGGGATCTTGGAAATTCTTGAGCTCCTCTTAATGCTAACACATGGACAGAGAAGAATGCACTTCTTTTCGTTTGCCTTGCAACGGGGATCCACTCTAGAGGCAGGAACCAATAAGAACATACAGCGCAGTTCTCTTCTATTGACGCAAGTGGAGTCTTGAGCTCATCAAAGACTCAAAACGCTGTATGCTACAACGCGTTGACAATTCACAAGCTCTGCCAGTGTGCGTTGATGCGCCATCATTGCTGTTTCTAATCAGAACTTCATGAATATTTGAGATATGCAAGCACGGTATTGGAATGCTCGTACTATATCGTTTTTATTAGAGATACATCAAACTTTGAAAGAGCAGTAGTCAATGATATGAATCCATAAGCAAAAGCATATTCGAAGCATGGAAATGATGGTAAACAGGCACATGTGGAACTCTCAGAGGGTGAAGAAAAGAGACCCCGAATCAGCACCAAATTTAGGTGATCGAGTGGCCCATGTCATCATCAACACGTCAAGTTCAAATCATTAAGTAGTATTAAAAGACCTGTATGTCTTGATGAACTTCTTGCCATGGATGTCAATTACTTAGACAATCAGCTCTCCCAGCCGTTCATGAGAATCTTCGTACTGACACTTGGCCACAAGAAGGCAAAAACCTCTCTTCTGCTACTCATACTAGGAATATCAAGATAAGTACTCTAAAGAGCGGTGATCTTATGAGGTTTGTGAAGAGAGCAGAGTTGTGCAAATTGCAGGTCGCCACTCAAGCCAGACAAACATAGGGCGACTTGTGAGAATTGTGTTTCTAAAGCTTCTCAATAATGTTCTAAGGCCCTGGCCCAAATCTATCATCTCGATAATAAATTCTCCGTATTGTGGACCAAATTCCAGGGATGTCAAAGTTCGTTGCATCAAGAAGTTCTTTGTTCCTATAATGACTGACCAATTAGCACAACGAATCATGTTATTGACTTCTATATCACGTGTGCTGTGGCGCAACGAATGATACAACTCATTAATTGGATTCAATTTTGATAAATTGCAAACAGCTTGTGTTGGGTGCTATCCTTGTTTGAGATTTAAATAGCTTTTTATTTGAGACCGACTAAATGCAGAAAGCGCACCTGACCTGGTCTTTGTACCAACGTCCTCTGAGTACCGAGTAGTCAAGTGCCTTTTTTCTTTCTCAGGGAAACGATCCTCGGATACTTGAAGGACAGAGTCAAATCCGTTGGTGGCAGTCGCTCTAGTTGGAGATTCTTTTCCTTGGTCGCTGGTTCCGGCTTTGACGTTTTGTAAATGTTTGGCAAAGTCTGATTCTGTCTTCAATACCGCAGTCAAGGGTGTAGGAAGATGTAGTTTTCAGGATGATTTCTAAATTCCCAAAAGTCCATTTTCTTGCGCGAACAGAGAAACGCCCAAGAAGAATATGGCAGCAATGTTTCTCTAAAAATCAGATATTTCGATGTCATCTTCGGGGCACTGTGATACTCAAAGTGGATGTTTTTAGTCAACAAAAGGGTGAGTAGGGAGACTTGAGATGAGATTCAAAGTAACATCACGCAATTGACTGGTTCTGCCATATTGATAATATGCATCAAGCCGGAGAGCGCAAGTTCCGTGGTATATGCGTGGCTGATAATTTTATGGTTCTGGGAATCATTCTAACTTGCACAGGCTGTAAAGTTTTGGCAGCATTACGCTACGCTAAATATACAAGTATGATGTGACTGGGAATTCCAATATATAAATTTGAGTGGCGCAGTGATTGCTTCCACGAGTCCCAGCCCATGATAGTGAGCCCTGGATAAGTAGCCAAATAATAGTTAGACTATTTTATAAAATTGAAGCCGGAATTAATCCCACAAATATCTGTTTGAAAAAGTCACAATCCACACAGACTAGTCCAATCAAAGAAAACATGGCTTCGATTCTTAACCGCAAAATCAAGACTTCCAACACAAAACAAGAGGAGAAACGGTGAAAAGCCAAGTCTAATCTTGTATTGGCCCACTCAACTCATGCTTCGAATTTTGACGCCTATGCATGATAGACCAAAATTGCGTATTGCCCGGACACTTTCAACGAGTCAAACACCATCTGGAATAGCTGCGAACATTGCATCCCGGGTATCATCTTTTCTAGAATACATTTCAACCGGAACTGCCTCAGGAAGACCTAGTTGAGCGATTATATTTCAGCCCGTGAGATTTTAGATGCTGAACAAAAATCCGCTTTTCTGAGAACGCCAGCGCACAGAATGGACAGGAGAAAGCTTCCAGATCTTTCTCGACTAGAGGGGGTTTAGTTGCGTGGTCATCAGGAACTATCTGATCTACATCTGATGCGTGCCCTAAGTATTCTTTTTGATGGCGCCACTTCTCTCTGGACGACCCAAAACTTTGGTCACACTTCTCACATTTGTGAGGCTCTTCGATTCTTTTGGGTTTTTCTTCAAACACACTTGCTTTTTCTTCGCCCAATCTGAAGTTCTTGCGGGCTTCTTCATGTCCTTTTTCGTGGCGCCACCTGTCCCTCGACGAATGGAACAGCTGGTGACACACCTTGCATTTATGCGGCTTTTCATGTGTATGGACTCGCCGGATGTGATCGTCCATTGACCTCCTGGAGGTCCTTGTTTCCGAACAGTGAATGCAATCATATCGCCTCGAGAGCCTGTGTTTTTTCATGTGGCGATCCAAATTGTCCTGGGAGAAAACACGGGTCTTGCAATACAGACAGTCATAAAAGGCCGGGGTCTCATAGAAACTGATTTCCTCGTGCGTTATCATGTGCTCGGCCAAGCTGATTCTCGGGGATATCCCAAATTTGCATATATCACAAAATATGAGGCTTTCCTCAGCAGGCGAGACATTGGTCTTTTTAGGAGGGCTTTGCTCCTGTGTGCTGCTTGAGGTCTCGTTTGCGTGTGCATTAGGCCGGCTGCTGGGGCCCTGCGTGTGATTAATGCCATTTTTCAAAGTACGCCCTGAATGAAGACCTGTATCCAGTTTCGCTGAGCTTTGTCGAGTGGCCCTTTTTGTTGCCTTGGGCGCAGAGGGTGAAGAAGCAGGCAGAGTGGCGCCCAATCCGGTAGACCTGTTTCGTTTGCGTGTCGACCTTGTACTTTTGCTGGACTGGAGCAGGCAGTTTGGCCATTCAGAGCAGTCCGGATGGATGCTGCATTGCAGCGGATGTGCCTCCTGCTCAGGCTCGTTTGCTTGGGCTTTTCTAGCGGCTTTCAAGATTTCCTCATTGACCTGAACGGCCAAGGCACCGAAGGAATCGGTCAGCCCCCACAGATGACTGTCGGATTTGCGGGTGCCAATCCGAGACATGGGGAGCAGATCCAAGTCTCGAAAATCGGCGCCGTGAAAGCGGCCATAGGTTTTTTGCGAGTCCTTGTCGAGTGTATATAGACGGTCAGTATCACGCGTGTCTGTATCATGCGAATGCTCAGGGGTGTCTGGAGTATCGTTTGGGTTTTGGGTATCGCCTGGGTTTTGGGTATCGTCTGGGTTTTGAGAATCGTCTGGGTTTTGGGAATCGTCTGGGTTTTGGGAATCGTCTGGGTTTTGAAAATCGTCTGGGTTTTGAGTATCGGCTGCGTCTTGGGTGTCTTCTACGTCCTGAGTTTCTTCTCCGTTTTGAGGACCTTTGGAATCTAAAGAGCCACGTGCGTCTTGTGACCCATGAGTACCCTGTTGAAGCTGTAACGGGCTGTCGTTTTCAGAAAAGCTCGGCACGTGCACCAGGCCACGTTTGCCTTTCCTTGTACTTCCAATTTCGGAAGACGCGTCCCAGGCAAGAGCCGGCCCAAGGAATAGCTGCGGCCCTTTATGGTCTCTGGTCTGCGGTTCATTTGCAGAGGCACCCTGATTTCCGTATCCACCAAAAGGCACGAGGGCCTGCGAGCCTGTTTCGGGGCCGTCCGAAATAGAAGCATCTGACACGGCGGTGTCGTCCTCGGTGGAATCTGCAAGCTGCTGGATCTCGCCAGAAAAAGCCAGCTTGTCACGTGTTCCAGTAGATCTTCCGGCAGACATATCCAGAAAACACGAGATCGACAAGCCCGCCACGTTCTTGCCGCTGCTGATGATTCGGGCAAACGGGGTGTGCACATCATCATGCCCCATATGGCTGGGGTCTTCATCAGGCTTGTCTGTGGCGAACATGCTTGATTTTTGAGCAGTAGTGTGGTCATCTGTGACGCAAACCCGAGCACAGCCGCCCGTCCGGGGATCCCTGTATATGTCGATGAGACCGTTGATCCGAGGCTCCACGTCCACGACGAAATCCGGGGCCCCAGAGCCAGTTTCGCCGGGGTCCAGATCGGCCCTAATTGAGCCGATGATTATGCGAGTGACGTTGGTCCGCCTGCGTTTGCGCACCCGGACTTCTGCAGCGGTGGAGCGTCCAGGGGCTTTCCGAGAAAACTCCAGTTTCTCCTGGGAAAGACCGGCCATTTTCGAGGGTGCCCGGTGGCGTGTGGAGGAACAATATAGAAATGATGGCTCCGATGCCCGAGACCTGCGGTGAGAAACATGCGGCTCTTCATACAGACAGGAGGCTCAGACATATACGAGCAAGCCATGCCACAGGTGGAGGCCAGGACCCTCGAAAGGACCGGAATGATGGGACGAGAAGAATACAGATAAAACAAGGAAAGCGGGAAATTCGGCACAAACCACCGGTATTTGCTGGGGGCCATTGCAAGCAGATCTATGTGCCCCGCACTATATACCAGACTGCATGGCGGGTTCCCGATACATCTACTGGATAGATCTGACACCAGATCTGACCGGACTTTTTTTTAAGGGTCGACTTGTTTAAGTGGGGGCTGGGAAGAATTGGTCGCACACTGGTGATTTTATTTTTGGTGGAACGGGAAGGTTTGGAGCGCTCCGCCGTCTTTTCTGCCTGCGTGCGCCTGTGCAGCAGTTCGAGTAATGCATAATCGCCTCTATTTCGATTTGGTCGGTTTTTGGGTTCCCGGGCCTGCTGGCCAAATAAAGCTGCAAACATGCCTAGCCAGAGAGAGAAGTAACAAAAGTGGGAATGGCATCGACTTTTTGGAAAATACCGGTTGGCTTCTAAACGGATGTAGAGCTTCACGACCAATTGGGGCAGATGCGTCTTCATAGTTCCACCGTGGTCCACCGAAGTCTACCATATCCTACTCAAGTTTGGCACCTCTGAGCCAATTGGCCACCAAAAGCATCGGTACAAATCACTTGTGAGTCGCTCAGCGATAGGTCCATCACAAATTCGGGGCTTTGGCTACATCAAAGCTTAACTAGTGTCGAGGCATACGGCTGTCTGAAGGCCGGCCCTGGGGTCACTCCAGACCGGAGCAGCCCCTATTTTGGTCTTTGAAGGCTATTAATAAGTCATGCCCTTAGCTTATGTGCCTGTATATATTGAGCCCAGGAAAAGAAGTTTATTTACAGCGCGGACGACTTCCAATCACTATACCCGTCCTTGCAGCGATCTGTATAATTTCTAAGTACCGAGAGAGTACACCTAGAATCATATCGTATATCCTGGCAATCGTACTCACTAACTACTTTAAAAGAGTAAAGACAAAAACTGGGGACATATCTAACCTTGTTTTATTATCCTCGTTCAGTTTCTATGTGCTTTTATATATACTTTGAAAACTAGCTTAGTAGCGCTGCAGTCAGGAGGAACAAACACCAGCGGGATAGTAAAAAAAATGACCAGGGTTTTTTAAAAAGCCTGTGGAGGCATTTAGGCTCCATGAGTGGTATGCAATTCATTCTGTATGTCTCGTCAGGACATGAATATCACATCCCGTGCATTTTTCACGCTTGAGCCAGGCGGGATGCGCCAGTGGTGATCTCACTCTTACAATCACAAAACACAAACCCTAGCATTAACACGTCCGATAACCCACACCAAAGCTTCGGCAGCCCGCTTGTGGTGAGGCTGGAACAGCCACGAGAGCCCCGCAGAAAACATTAGCCAGGAAAGTACTGGCGAAATCAGCTGGCCTTTTGTGTGTTCCAAAAAACGCAGAGCCAGTAACAGGATGTCCCGATTCAAAACTCACGACCGACATTTTGCAGTGACTTGGCGTTTAAATGCCAAGCCATCAGTTGTCGAACTGTGGCTACAACATGCTCACCCGATGCCCCAAGCAAGTTACCGGTAAGTGCACAAAAACTGTTTTGCGCCTGAAGCGGAAAGCCGTCGATCCAGCGACGGCCACCGATTTGGCGATAGCACATCACGAAGCCAGGAGCAGACAGCACCGTCTCCCCACCGCCTCCTCATCATCTCCCCCGTTATGGGCGGCGCACGCCCCGGTGGGTTTCGCAGCCGCAGCATACTTCTTCGGCACCGTCCACGCCTTGCACACTTGCAAGCCATTTCCACACGCCTGCTCCCATCAGAAATAGGCCCCAGTCACCAATTCAGGGTGTTTTCTCTCGGCGGCCCTTATTAATTATGGCGTGCGGGGCCCACTTTTTGCCTGAAGCGGGCTCGCGTCCGAAGACCAGTGCACAGCCAATAAGAGGCAGCCATGGCAGCCCAACCACCACCAAACAAAGCCAACAAACAAACAAAAAACAAGCCAAAAAAGCCAAAAACGACCAAAACGACCAAACCAATCAACAAGGACCAGAAAGATCAGCAAAGATCAGACAGATCAAAAGCAAACAAAGCCGTGGTAGCACCCAGACCGCAAGCGCTATGTGCTGACGTTTACGCGTGCCCCATACAGACGCCGCGCCCGCGCCCGCGTAACTCCCATCCCCATCAAATTTTTTCTCGCCTCGACAAACCAATTCTTCGCAACGCAATCGTCCAGGCCCTTCTTGAACCTGCGCTTGTTTCTCACCTTCTCCCAGCACCCATGTCGGACACCCAGCAAACGAGCGAGCTCTCCCAAATCGCCATCCCCACGCTCCCCTCGTTGGCGCCCGAGCTCCCCAAGCAAAACGGCTTGTGGTCGTCCAACCCAGTGTTCTCCTACTTGAACGATGTCTACATCAACATCGCCGAGCACCGCAAGTCGTTAGGGTTGACCAACCCCGGCACCATCGAGAACCTCACCAAGGAGGTCAACCGCGACGTGTTTTTGAGCCAGTACTTCTTCACCGGGTTGCGCGCGGACTTGAACAAGGCGTTCTCCTTGGACCCGGCTTTCCAGACCTCGCACACCTTGTCCATGGGCTCCAACGTGTTGCCGCCCTACGCCTTCAGCGCGTTGTACGCCCGCGAGAACTTCTTTGTGCAGGGCAATGTGGACAACGACTTCTCTTTCAGCGGCAAGGTCAACTACGGCTGGGACGCGCACAACATCCTGAAGCTCACGTTGCAGATTGCGCACGGCCAGCCGGTCATGTGCCAGTTGGAGCAGGACTACCAGGCCAACGACTTCTCGGTGAACGTGAAATCGTTGAACCCCTCGTTGTCGAACGGCGGCTTCTCGGGCGTAGCCGTGGCCTCGTTGTTGCAGTCCTTGACCCCCAAGTTCGCCGTGGGCTTGGAGGCCATGTACTCGAGACAGGCCATGTCTCTTCCCCCCGACTCGGCGGTCAGCTACTTTGGCCGCTACAACGCGGGCAAGTGGATCGCCACCGCACAGGTCCAGGCCCAAGGTGCGTTGGTCGGAACGTTCTGGAGAAAGGTCAGCGACAGAGTGGAGGCCGGTTTGGAGACGCAGTTGATGGCCTCCGTAAGACCCATCACCGACTCCTTGATGGGCACGCCCATCGGGTATGAGCCTGTTGTGGAGGGCCAGACCACCATCGGCGCCAAGTACGAGTACCGCCAGTCTGTGTTCAGAGGCCAGTTAGACACGCTCGGCAAGGTCGGCGTGTTCATGGAGAAGCGCGTGTTGCCCACGGTGTCCATCTTGTTCTCCGGCGAGATCGACCACCGCAAAAACGCGTCCAAGTTGGGTGTCGGCTTGCAGTTCGAGTCCGCCGGCAACGAGCAGTTGATGTTGATGCAGCAAGGCTTGGTCGACGCCAACGGCAACCCAGTCCCCGGCGCCCCTCAGTTGTAGGCCCTCTTTGCACGACTCATGACTTCTGTATATACTGCACGAATACACTGTACCCTCGGACGCAAGGCGTGCGGTGCGCGAGGTGTCTCACCATCCAAAGAGCCTTCGTAGCCCGGTCGCCGGCGGCTGCTTGCGGCCGTCCCGCTCGCTTAGGAGCCGGAAGACCTCTGCGGCCTCGAGCCCGTCGCTGCCGCGTGCCTGCGGGGGCTGCTCGGTGCCAAGTGCGCGTCTCGCTGCGCGGGCAACGAGTCCAGCGGCCGCCTGCCCGGACATACGATGCCGCGGCCGGCGCCCGTGGCCTGAGATCGCGGCGTGTCCGGCGCCGCGCGGCTGGCGGTCCCAGGCGCCGTGGCCGCTCCGCCGAGGCCGGGCCCGGCCCCCAGGCACACGTCCTGCCGCACAATGGACCGGTAGATCCGGCGGTACGTGGCGTCCAAGTTCGGGCCGGGGCCCTTCGCGTGCGCGCTCACCGAGTGCAAGGACCGGGAGCTGGCCAACTTGGCGGTGCGGGGCGCGACGCCCGGCTCCATCCAGCTGGACGTCGTGGAGTACAAGTCGCTGACGGACGACTGCCGCGAGCGGCCGCCGCAGCTGGTGTGGCGCGCCCTGTCGCGGCGGGCCAGCGCCGTGGGCGGGCGCCCGTCCGCCAGGGGCCCCTGCGTGGGTTGTGGGGAGGGCACCGCCGCGCCGCCGTCCCAGTCCGAGCGGATATGGCGGTGGTACTGCAACGGGCCGGAGGGCGCCGCCGAGACGTACGAGGCGCCGCGCGACGCGGGCCTGGAGGGGCTGTGCTGCACGGACCTGCCCGCCGAAACGGCCTCCTCGTACGCGTCGAGCAACGAGTCCATGGACGAGGTTTCGGACGGCGCGGCCTGGGGGCGGTGCCGGGGCGGTGCCGGCTGGGGCAGCACGTCCGGGCGGGGCACGTTGGCGGGCGGGCCCCGGAAGAACGGGTTGGTGAGCGCGCTGGACGCGGCTGCCGTTCTGGGGGCCGGCGCCTGTGGCAGGGACAGCCCTGCTCTGTGGGCGGGCCGCGGCAAGGGCCAGAGCGGGGCGTGTGCGTGCGGCGCCCCCAACGCGGCCTGCGGCGGATATACTCCGGGGCCCAGGGGCGACGCCGGCACCGAGGGCGGCGACTCCGGGATGTCGTTGAAGAGCGGCGGCCTCCGGATGTCGTTGAAGGGCGCCGGGCCCGGGATGTCGTTGAAGGGCGCCAGGCCCGGGATGTCGTTGGAGGGCGCCAGGCCCGGGATGTCGTTGGAAAGCGGCGGGTGGAGGCTAGGGGAGCGGGCGGGCGGCCCGCCTGGCTCAAGCGTCGGGCCAGGCCCGCCGGGCGGCGGCACCGCCAAGCTGGTGTACTGCACGACGCGCCGGAGCACGGTCTCCAAGCGGCAGCCCACGGCCGCGTCCGCGGCGTCGATGCTGATTTTCCAGCACCGCTGCGGGTTGGCCAACGGCAACACAAAGTCGCAGCCGCTGGTGCGGAGCACGCGGAGCCTCGGGAGGAGCGGGTACACGAAACTGCGGCCGCAGGCCACGTACGTCACGTCGCCGCCGTGGAGCTGGAAGATCTCGAGCTCGCCGTGCGCTAGAAGCGTGCCCGGCGACGCGCGCACCGGGCTGCCCGGGGCCTTGTCGTGGTACAGCACGACGCGCGCGAGCGGCGCCGTGAAGAGCAGCGTCTTCTCCTCCATGGCCTGGCCCGCAAGCATGGAGGAGTACTTGCCGTCGAGCACATCGCCCGGCGCGGGCGCGGGCGGCAGGCGCCCGCGGAGCTTTTTCTTCTCCTTGACCTCGCTGACAAACAGCGGCTCGCGCACGGCCCCGCCGCGGGTTTGGTGGCGCATCAACGTCTGTTTTCGGGGGCTCAAGCCGCCCGGTTGGGGGATGCTGGAGGCCGGCGGTAAGGGGCTCGGTAGCGGGGGCTCGGGGGGCACGAGCGCCGCCGGGGCTGAGGCAGTGCATGTTTCCGGGCCGGCCGGGGCCGGGCCCGCCGGCGGCTCGGACGTTTTCGCCGCGCCGGGGCGCTTTTTCGGTCTTCTCTTTCGGCGCCTGTCGGGTCTGCGGGGCGCCCGGCTGGATAGTGCGCGGCACAAGTCGCCAGGCATGGTGGCGGGGCAGGGAAAACGGGAGGGGCGTCGGTGCGGCGGGCGGGCCACGCGTGGGGGCGGCGGAAGACGGCGGGAGGGGCGGGGCGTCCGGTGTTGGGGGGCGGTGCAAAGAAAAGGCGCCGTCTTGGTGGAGCATGGGGTATGTTTGCAAGCGTGGTGTACGGGTGCGGCGCGCCGCGCGCTTGGCCCAGGCGAGCTGTGCCGGATGCGGCTGGTGGTTGGGCTTCTGGGAGTCGGGGGGGTAATCCTATGGGGATTCATGACAGGAAATTTGGAATGGGGATTTGTGATGGGGATCTGGGATGGGGATTTGTGATGGGGATCTGGGATGGGGATCTGGGATGGGGATTCTTCTGGGGATTCGTAATGGGTAGTCATGATGAGTATTAGTCATGGGTATTTTTATGGGTATTCATGATGGGTAATCTTCTGGGTATCCATGATGGGTATTGATGATGGGTATTTTTGTGGGTATTCTTATGAGTATGGATTATGGGTATTCGTGATGGGTACTTTTATGGGTACTCATCATGGGTATTCCTGATGGGTATTCTTATGGAAAGTCATGACTGGGTATTCATGATGGGTATTTTTATGGGTATTCATGATGGGGATTCATCATGGGGATTGATGGGGGGTATTTATAATGTGTATTCTTATGGGTATGCATGACGATTGACCGCGGGTATTCATGATTGTATTCATGATGGGTATTCTTATGGAAAGTCATGACTGGGTATTCATGATGGGTATTCTTATGGGTATTCATGATGGGTATTGATGATGGGTAACCTCATGGGGATTCATGATGGGAATTCATGATGGGAATTTATGATATATGGGTAATCTTATGGGGATTCTTTTGGGTATTCGTGATGGGTATTAATGATATGGATTCTTAGGGTATTCATGACGGGTATTCATGATGGATATTAATCATGGGTATTCATCATGGCTATTGATGATGGCTGTCCGGGACTGGGTATTCTTATCGGTATTCATGATGGGTGTTGTTTGGCCTTTTCTCTCAGGTTCATGAAGTCCTCAATTAACGGTCTCTGTATCTACCTCATACGAGTTCAATTCTATAGCTCGTATCCCAGAAATAGGGGAGACTGTGACAACTGGACCTATATATGTGGCTTCAAATTTTCAGAAGTAGAAGCAAAACCTACCAACGAGCAAAAATGGAGAATTAAAAGAGGACTGTAATTGGAACACTTTCGGGACTTTGGATATCTGCATGTATAAATCCTTGACTCCTGGAAATACTAATGAGTGATTTCAGCAGGAATTGAAATGACGTTGTGTAAGAAGATACCCTCCACTACACATCGATTTCCCTCGGGAACAGACTTGTCATTCTTATGGCTGCACTCAAACAATATCCACAAAAACGGCACGTTTGTTTTTTTTGATTATGATACCTCAGACATAGACCACACCTTTGCACACACTGATTTTCTGTAACAAAGCCATTCCACCCGGTAATTCAGGAATTTAAATAGAATTCTAAGCACTGACTGCTGTAAAACTCATTTCGTACGCTGTGTCCAATTACTATAACCGAGCTTCCAAACACCGGCATTTCAGCCACTGTTTCTGTCCAATCGGACTACTCTCTGGCGAACAAAGAATGTCGTATCACACTCTTATGGGGATTAATGATGGGTATTCGTGATGGGGATTCTTATGAGTACTCATCATGGATATTCCTAATGGGTATTCTGATGGGTATTGATGATGGGTATTAAGCATGGGTATTAATGATGGTATCCATGATGGGTATTCATGATGGGTATTCTTATAGGTATTTATGATGGGTATTCCTAATGGGTATTGATGATGGGTATTTTTGTGGGTATTCTTATGGGTATACGTGATATGTGTTGATGACGAGTATCCATGATGAAAATTCATGACTGGGTATTCATGATGGGGATTCATCATGGGTGATCTTATGGGTGTTCGTGATGGGGATTCTTATAGGGATTCGTGATGAGTATTCATGAAATGGATTCTTATGGGTATTCATAACGGGTATTCCTGATGGGTATCCAGGACCAGTACTTCTCCAAGGAAGATTTAGTGTCTGTATGTTTATTTGGTCATCCAACTGACGCATGCACGTGAGTGGGGAGTATCGCCGAATTCCATAATTCAAAAGGTCCCACTCCACTTTCAATCCCTTCAGCTTCCAAAACTCTGTCTTGGCCTCTATCTCCAAGTTATTCTTCGACTTGTCCTTCTCTTTTTCTTTTGAAGCAGCCTCCGAGCTCATGAAATCTTCCATGTTTTTGTTTGAATGCGTTGCAGGCGAGGTGTCTTTTTTTGCAGAGCAATGCTTGCAGTGGCTTTTGAAGATGTGCTCTTTTTAACATTGCATTTTTCACTGATCTTGACGGATACTAGGGCGGCTTTAGCAGTTGTTTTCAGACTCCATGTCTGTTTTGTTTTCTCTTCAGCTGAGATGTAAGTGTCGCCCTCACTTTCCGCCGTCATGTCGGAGTCATAGTAATTGTCATTTCCCCCGGCGCCGTCGCTCTGACTGTCTGAAGATTCATGATTTATGTGGGCAGAATTCACGACTTTGTCCCGGTCGTCATTGGAATCACGCCCTTTGCCTTTGTACATGATGATATCTCCAAGGATCAGCTGGCCAAGGCGGTTTTTTACAACGTGGGATTGAGCTCGTAGCACTTGGCCTTTAGCTGGAACGCACCACCAAACGTCTTCTTTAAATCCCACAAATTGTACGACGATCGCGTGATGTTGTTGTCTAGATCTGTTGGGTCCTGAATGACCATGGCAAACAGGTTGGGCTCCGTACTAAGGGCTGGCTACTGGTATTTGCACAAGCTCGCGGAGTCCCGGATTGGTCTCGAGCCAGCGCCAGATCCGGCGGGCGGCGTCAATTCCGGTTGTGCGCTCAAAAGTGGGTATTGGGTATTCATGACGGGTACTCATGACGGGTACTCATGACGGGTACTCATGACGGGTACTAATAGCGGTCACCCATGACGTGTATTCATGACTGGACTACTGTTGAATTGACTACTCTAGTGTCAATGGACATTGAATCATCAGGCAAAGTGGGCGTGACTTGAATGACCTAAAGAGGAGTATGTATGATAGTTTCCATCTGTCATAACTGATATACTGTGATCCAGAGTCACGAACTGTCTCATTTCTTTGGGCTTGATATATGTATTTATTTCATGCGAAGCCTTCAGCTGTTTCATGGAGACTTGTGTTGTGTGTTTTTAAACCAAATCATGGTGTCTAAATACTTCAACAGCTTCTTATGGGTGCAATTGAACGTCCGTAAATTCATGTAGATACGGGGTTTGAACTTCATTCTCACTGTCAAGTCACTTCTCTCAAAATTAGCTTTAAAGGAGCTATGACCCTTTGGAAAACACTTTAGTTGTTCATTCAAACATTATTTGAAGCAATTAATCTCACCGGACGCTCTTGTTTACGACTATCAGTACTTCCTTTCTATGTGTCGAATTTGACTACAAAAGATCGATAACTTAATATTTCAATTATGAATATTTAGTACCACTTCGATGGCCCATCTCATAGCGGTCAAATTTTATCAGAGTTGCACATTAAAACTGTGACTGGAAATGTTGTTAATCCTACATGAGCATATGGTATAGCTAGCTCAATAAGTTTCTTTTTTGGTATATTATTATACCTTGTCTAATTTCCATTCAAATCAAGAAAAGAATAATTTTATCACTACATAAACATTCTCGAAAAGATTTGATCATGAAACGTTTATTCAGTCAAGGTACCTTTTGATAGATCTTTAGTTTTTTGTCAAATAATGCCTAATATGCTGGGGTCCCTACACTAAAGGGTATTTCTAAAATTTCATTTCCGGGAAAGAAAAACGATCCTTTGTATTAAAGTAAAAAACTCTTTCTGTTTTTTTAATTGATTTAGAATTTTCCATTTATAAGCAATACTTGATATAAATTATAATAATTTCGCTAAGTCTGCATTAATAAAATTATTCGTCCCATTTATTTTCTGAGTAAGGGAAAAGAATGGTATTTCCGATCCTTGCAGATGAAGTCTTATATATCTTTCCTAGGGAATATTGCACTCCAAATGTCTTTTCTATCTTTACTTACTCTATATCTCTCATGCTGTAAGGCATCAGCTGGACACTGATGGTCCCTGTAAGCGCATGTATGATTATATGCACTTCTATTATTGTGAGTTCCGTCAGGTATCACTTTGAACAACTCATGGAATATAAATCTGGCTTCAGGGGTTCTTATCATGTGATCTCCAGTTAAAATATGTAAAATTGAGACAGAACTCGAGTGGAGCTCTGGAGAAAGTATTGATCAAATAGTAATACAAAACCCCTATGTCCCGTGAAGTCCCAACACATGCCTTATAATTTGAATGCAGCAAACGAAAATCGGACTTTGAAATCTTGCGTCGTCGACTCCTATGACAGTGAGTCTCCTGAAGTAGTCCCTTCGGTTTGTAAGATAGACTCCTCTGATTGAAGAAAAAAATTAAAATATAATATTGAAAAACTTGGTACAGCTCCCACGTACATAGTGCCAAAATGAGGTACATCCCCTTTTACATTGTTCTGCACTCTTGTCCTTTCTTTGAAATAAACATTATATCATATAAGAAAGCTGGAGGGATGTATAAATCCTCCACTTACAAGAAACTATAAAGATAAAACTCATACTAGATCGCACATTGGCTTAGGCTAGAAGGCGCGAGCACCAGCTCACGAAATCTCCCAAGCCCATGATGGGCGTCAGCCACTTGAATAAAGTAACTGAATGTCGTCATCCCACAGGGCATGTTTTTCTGGGGGCCCGCGACCACCATCCGTTTGACAAGGCGGCAAGACGTACATTTCTGCCATTCAAATATAGAGGTTAATTAATTATATACAAATCTTGGAAGTCTAATTATATTGTTACTCCAGATGCTAGCTATTGCAATGGTTCTTTTGCAATGCATTAGGCCACGCTAGTTCAGTTCATTTATTACTGATGGTTTTTCTGAAGTGCATATGCTTCTGGCTCAGTGTAACCGGGTCCTCAGTATCCTGTTTCTGTTTCTGTTTCTGTTTTTGTTTTCTTATGCTCGGCGGTTCATGTCTGACGTGTTATCTGATTATTGTAAAATCACGCTAAAACTGCCGGAATTATATCGAACTATGACAAATTCAGCAACAGTTTGATAAATGCGAAAAAATTCATACTTTTAGGCTTTGGTCTGCACTTCCCATGCCTCTTCCAAGACACTCCTCCATATCCACAGTCACTCCGTGATGACAATACGGTCTCTCTAGGACCACCACTCAAAGTGGCTGATTGAATGCATTTATCAAGAATCCTTTGTTCCAGGCATTTTATTCGAGATACTCTCTGTTGGTCATTACTGAACGAGCACGCCGTCTACTTCATCGAGACCTTGTACAACGTATAACCACAAAACAGTTACGGCCATGGATGCTGGGATCATAGCGTGTTTGCAGTATAAAAGAAAATATGCATGTCCAACCGAAGAATGGAGGATATGGGCTCATAGAGATGGAAATACAATTGCAGGGTCATAGGGCTGGAATATTACTCTCTGCCTTGCTCTACAAGAATTTACAATGGTCGTTCACTCCCAATGAATGTCAATATTTCGAAGCTTGGAAGGAAATTGTTCCAAGAACTTGCGACTTTCAACAACTACTGTCAAGAATGACGACAGAGAAACAACTCTCTGAGCACACTGACTGGACGGTGTCTACTGGGCCTCATCTGGGCCGCACACATAATGAGATCGAAGTCATAAAAAACGGTGTTTCGTTCATTGAACCAGGGGCGAACAGGAGAAGCTTTCACCACTTCGCCCGGGACGTTTCCTTGTAATTTTACTCGAACCGAAGGCGATGAAACGCTGGAAAATATTCGGGAAAGATTTATAGAAACAATACTGGCTGCTGCAAAAGAATCTATCCGCCATTCATCTCTTCAATGACGGCTCCTATATACCCTTTCATGAAGATATATTCGGGGAGTCACGATTTGAGTGAAGGCTGTATTTGAAACGCTGCTTTTGCGATCACAAGCATACCCGCTTCTACAATTAGTGTGGGATTGGGCACTTCTGGTGGCAAAGCATGGGCACATTGGTTTGTGGAAGTCGTCCGTTTATTTGCTTAGGGACCAGCAAAGACAAATTTACGTCTTGTCGCCTTGTCAGGAACTATGGCCACGGGCCTTTACAAAAATATTTTATGAGACGATGGCATTAGTTGATTTTGACATTGGTTATGAGCAGACATCTTTTCGACGGGAGTCAATCCTCTTTGGGAGATTTCGTGACTTGGTGCACGCGCCTTCTCTCCTGAGACAATATTGCAATATATCATAAGTTTTTTTCTCTATAGTTTTTCTTTCGTGGTGGGGTGTTGCATTCCTCCAGCGACACCCAATAACATAATGTTTGTTTAGAAGAAAAGAAAAAAAAGAACGACATCCCGCTGGTCTCGTGTTGTTCCATGCCATGAGGCCGGTAGATTGTGGTGGGGATTCGGGGTTTTTTTCTGCTGTTCTTGTTTCTTTGATGTTTTATCACGTCTCTTCTATGTCTTGTGTTTTGATTAGCTCTCTTTCTTTCAATGCTCTCTGTTCTTCTGTTTAATTCGTTCCCGTTCTCAGATTTTAGTTTTCTGCTTTCTGTTATCTTGTTCTTTTTTCTGTTATCTTTTCTGTTCCCTTTCCTCTTCTCCCCTCGTTACGTCTACATAAAATGAGAAGATTGTAACAGCCGCCAATAAGTCAGTCTTTTTTGTCAGAGGACATTGATTGATGTCCCATATTTCAAATAAAGAGGCAGAAACGTTCAAAATCTTGCAATCCTTCCCTGTCTGCTGAATTTTGATAAAGACAAAAAGTAAATTATCTATCTACTCATATTTTGATTAAAGAGTATCTCACGCTTATAACCAATTTTTTTATTTCATTACCTTTAGTCTTATCGAACCTTTTAATCGATTAATTATAAGACTCATATCATTTGTTGTTGAAACTAATCATTTGGATAATCATTATTCTTATGTCTACATATTCATCCCATATGGTTTATTTTACACATACTGCGAGCCTCAACAAAAATGTTAGTAGCTTGGGTAATTTCCGTTAACTTGGCTGTCTCAACTTGCGGTGCTGCGATTAACTAACAATTTCTATGAGACAGCTTCAAATAATTAGAACATGTACCTTTAAGTAAATTGAGCCAAGACCATATTTCCCAATTAACTGTTGCGTCTCGGCGTCGTCATTTCAAAAAATACCATGGGTAAGCAAAACGAGAAGTAGAACTCAATTACAGGAATTGCAACGTTCAGTGCGTTCGATTTACCGTTCGACACAACTATTTGAGCTGTAACCACAAGCAAATAAGGTGTCATGGAAGAATCTGCAAGCTAGGACATCACTCGACCTGGAGACTCGACCGCAAACGCAGCCGTTTCAAACAAGCTAGATGTAGATTCAATGTCTGACCATGAATCTGTAATTCAAGATGGAGTGCCCTTCGCGTTATTTAAAAAGTTTCACTGAGAATGCAAGCCAGAGCGCCCGTAATAATCTGGGTTATCAGAGCCTTGGTAAATTGTAGTAAGATGGGAACATTGGTTGCCGCTATTTGTATCTGTGTTTTTCAGTGGGGCGCCCTCATGTCGCCAAACACTCGCCGCTACCGAATACCCACTTCATCCATGTGAGCCTTGAGCTAGCATCCTGCTTTTCAGCCCGTAACATAAAAATGATAGATAGAGTATGCTGTGCGTCCATCAAAATAGCCCATGTCTATTATCAGTTCTTATCACAACGCCCCACTCCATGAGTTGCGGTCAGACAAGCCTGTGCCAATTCTTCAGGTCACTACACACTTCTTTCCAGTCTGTTGGATTCGTGCTGTGAGAACACAGTTAGGCTAGTGGATAGATCTATCTGCTCCCGGAAGCTAAGAAACCAAAGCTAGTCCATCCCATAGGTGTTTTTTTTTCTTCGAAACCACCTTGCAAAAATCACCCGAATACTTTCTTCTCTTCTTGAACGCCTCGGATCTTCTACATAACCACAAAGAATTCACCATCCCGAGGCTTAAGGAAAAGACACCTTCATGCTCTGTCATCTCAAATTGCATATCAAGTTATATGAAAATAATTCATATAACAAAGGTAGGGCTGGCAGGTGGAGTGCCTCGACGAAACCTTATTAGTCTATGCATCAAGTTGGATTCCATGATCGGCAAAACCAGCTGACCGTATTCTTCAAAAGTACATCCATTTGGCTACGGCCATTCTTCACAGCGGCTCACAAAAAGCATATGTATTATTACGTAGCAACAGACGGACGTCTTTTTCCTAACGGTTTGCTGTCTGCCAGTTAGTATCATCCCTCAATGGGTTTCTCAGCCACACCGGGCACCCTTGCCCAAGATGGTCTCTCGAAACAAAATCAGGCAAATGTCTCATGAGTCGACTCTTCTTTCAAAAGACTCGTGCACTTGAGACACAGGGGTCACCAGCTCGAGGTCCGCCAGAAAAAGCGGTCTATACGCGACGCCTCTTTCTTCCACCGCATCCTCTTCAGAGATGAAGTCGACCAAGCGCTTCAATTGATCGATCCCAGACGCCAACTTGCGCTCAATGAACAACACAACCTTCAGCGGAGGATACAACACTTTTAAGTAGCCCATAGCCAACAAGTAGCCGGCTCCAATGCCGGCCAAGTGGCCGAAAAACGAGGTCGACGGCACCAAGAAAGCAATGACAAACAAGTTGATGAATGGGAAATACTCGGTGGGGATCTGCACGTCGCGCCCGGCCACCGTGAACTGGTACAACACCGGGGTTTGCGCATACTCCTTCTGGCAGTAATAGGTCAAGAACGAGAAGCAGATTCCCAGCAAGCCTGCCACGCCGTTTTCGGGGTAGAGGAAAAGCCCCACAAGACAGTACGGCAAGGCCGCAGCCACAGCCAACAAATTCAAGGTGATGCCGGTATTGACCGTGCCGTTGGCCCTCTCATAGCGCGATATGAGCGGGAACAACGCCACCAAGTTGACTGCCAAGTGCAAGAAGTTGGCGTGCGGGAAAATATAGAACGAAATCGCGTTCAAGTTGAATTCAATGGGGGCAGAAGGATAGAGCACTAGGGCAGTGGACGACGCTGGGTACACCACATAAAAAAGCACGGCGAAGATGATCAAGCCCACCGAGAGCGCCGGCGTGGTCTTAAGGATTTGCTGCGCCTTGGTTCTGTCTGGGATTTCGACAATCATGGCGTGCTAAAATATATGTCGTGATGTAGACACTTGCAAGCGTGGCTGGGGCATCCTCGCGTTTCCTTCTGCTGTTCACACTGCATAGGGCCGGGTGCGCGTAGTTTTTTTGTTTTGCTCAATAGGTGGTCGATACTTCGGGCGGGCAGAGCGCGCGTGGCACTTTGGCAGGGCCTGGGCCAGGCTAATAAAAAAGGATGGGGCCACGAGCAACATGGTTCATTGCTGGGAAAAAAACACATAACTTGTGGGTACCAAATTCAAGTGTGGCATTGATAGTGGTGGGCCGTTTTTTTTGGGCTGGACTGGAGCTGATTTTGTGCTGATTTTGTGCTGCTTTAGGAAAAGTCCAATGTCTTTTCTGACGTCTGGACGCTGCCCTAAATTCGAGCACTGCCGTAGCATTCTGGCACACTCTGGCGTCTCACCCAGGTCCATAGAATGCCGACAGGCACACTCAAATAAAGAAGAGAAAGCCTGGTATACAGAGCAGTATTTCTTGGGGAAGTGCCCAAGGCACCGGACGAAACAGCATCTGACAAAGCATGGTCAATGAGGCACGTGACCAACCAGGCACACTGATTCTGTCGTTTTTCTTCTGGGCCCTGTGGATGTACTTTTTGTAGATGACTAGATGAAAAGGCCAGTCTCGTCAATGCTGAAACAATTGCGGTGTCATCATGGGCAACACATTGAAGTGCTGGCGTTTCAAACATCTGTATGTTGATCGACGGCCACAGCCTCCTCAGCCTTCCTTAAATCTCCAACCCAGTTTTGGGATCGTAGGCGTGATCTTGAATCAGTTGAGTATCCAAATTGGCTGCATGGCCTTTTTGCTGGCCACGCAGTCTGCTGTGTTTATCGAGTGCACATTGCGGGAATCGGCTCCAAGTCAGTCTTCGAACCATGCTCAAACCATGCACAGAAATGCGTCGTCATGAGCCACAAGCATTCGCTCATAGTTTCTAGCATTTGAGTGATAAAAGAAGGTATTCAATAGCAACGGTTCGAGTAACACGAGATATATTTCTGGCCCGTCTTGGACCAGTAAGAGCAATCGGGCGAACAACATTAGCAAATCCGTTGCTTGTAGTCATGATAGTGGCAACATTCTGAAATTCAGAGCTCATATGACTTGCAACCAGGCGGCGCCAGTTCCATCGATATTTCAGAACTCCGTTTCCAGAACATCCACTGTGATAACCGGCGACTCTGGGTATATTTCAGCACACCAGCTTATTTCCACAGACGCATTTCCGGCCACATGCCCGCAACCAATGTTCATGGGTTTATCAACACGCATCAGGAAGGTCAATATTGATTCTCTTAGAGGCCACAAGCAGTCCATATGCAAGTACATATGAAGAGCCGCAGCCCATGTTGTTTCCGACACTTGTCCTGAATTTCTTTCAGAAAAGCAGCCCCACCAGAATATACCTGGCAGCTTCCCGAAACTGTCCTGGCCACAAGGTACACGGCATCATGGCTACTCTGCGCAAATACTCTCACACCAGAGAAGAACCAGCAGCCACATTCAGGCCTGGCATAAAAATGCACAACTTAAAAAACAACTGCTCAATCCAGAGCCTACTCCTCCCTCAAGTCCGCAAGGACGCGGCTCTTGAAGTCCCGGAGAAACGAGGCTCGACGGGCGTTGCAATCCTTCAACACCTCGATTTTCTTTTGCCGCTGGTCGACGGTTTCGCAGATCCCATCAATTTCCTGGAGATGCAGGCGGATGGTGTTGAGCTTTAGGCGGATCGGGCCCGCATGGTTATCGAAATCCTGGCCCTTGATGTCGCCGGTCGCTACTCTTTGAAGAAGCGCAAACAAGTCCGGGAGAAGCTCGATTTGCGCCAATTTTTCCAAAACGGCCGCATCGTCACGTTTCTGGGCATTTCCGTTTGGGGCCGTGCTAGTGTCGGCGACGGGCGATGGTGATTGTGGTGCTTTTTCCATTATGCACAGTATTATCTGTGGTGGAAAAGTCGTATTGGATAGGCGAGCACGATGGCTGGCTTTTCGCGGCGCGGGCCCGGAGGCTCGGCCAGATCCATATATTATGGAAAGAGCCTGAAGTAGGATAAATTCGATTTTGGAATTTCGGGGCCGTTCAGATAGTCTTTGTTATTTCCTGGCTCGTGTGCTGAAGTATGGGAAGAACTATAAATTTTATTGTACCGCCATTAAGCAGTGTACTCATGCCTTAGAATACGCTATGTATTGATTAGGTCTAGCGACACAAGGCCAAGACACACCACATGGTTTGCACCAGCGCTTCACAATACTTTTCGAGGAGCTTGCTCGGAAATAATGGCATGTCATATTGTCTACATATTACTATATATAAACGCCCCGGTGTCACTGGTTTATCGTAAGGAAGTCAATGAGCGAGCCCAGGACAAAAATACAGAGATTGGGCACCAATTTCAATGTGAATAGAGAGGCGAACAGATAATTCTGGGCTTGCAATCAGTCCTGTGCTGGTCTAGTCAGATATGGCGCATGGTGTCTCCAACTTTATATTTGCAAATACATTGATTGGCCACATAGTCCAGCCCAGCAACATGCGGGGAATGGGTGCGAAAAGGCGGTGAGACATAATTCAGAAAAACCAGTCCGCATCTTGTTTCCTGGCCGTTTTTTCTGAGAGCTAACATTAAGCGAGAGAGCCTTGAAAAAAAACATTAGACAATATTCTACTAGATAATTTGGACGGCTTCCCAACACATTCGATCATATCATAAGTGCGTTGCGCAGAAACATGCTTCTCTTCTATCGCTTGTCTCTACCTGAAACTTCAACTTTGCAAAGAGAGAAGATGTCGTATTACTATGCATTTTTTCTGGAGCACAGCTGCATCTCGTGGGCAGGAGCAGCGTCTTCTTGCAAACGCAGTTCTCAAACATCACATATCGGCTGTCTTATTCTTTGAGACAATTTTTGTGGCGACCGAAATTTGAGGAGAGAAGTCGATTTTCATTGATTCGGAAATATGGCCCTATGTGTGCAATGAGTCCAGGGCCAGTTCTAAGCTTACGAAAACTTCGGCATTTTACGATGATATTGGAACGACGTTGTAAGGACAAATCTTTCGGGTATTAGTTGCTTCAAGTGAAGTCATTACAATGCATACAATTCCAGTACTCTTTTAGGGTATTCTGGCTAATGACTTTTCTATGCCTCTGATGAATTCGGGCTAATGATTCTTCATGGTTCTCCTAGGGGATTTTTCTGTTAATACATGATTCGTTTTGAAGCTGGTCCTTTCCCGGAGCTTGACTTCAGACAACAATTGGCTAGAGTCTGTATATCAGCTCATGGATCAAGGTACAGTAAGATGGGTTAGTGGATCGAAGTTATGACCCATCTGTTCTTATTTGCAAAGACTGCTCTGAAATTCTATTTGAGGTTTAATATACACTTCTGACGGGTGCCCATAGAAACTTGGGATTGACTGTTTTTAATGCTACGAGAAAAAAGCGGTGGGAGCCCTTTTTAAGAACCAAGGGCCGACTTCTGATTACCCCATCCGCGATAGGCCTAAGGTTATCAATGATTCTATCCCAAACACGCGGTGGGATGCAGGGCTCACGGGACTTCCAGGAGATATTGGGAGATTCTTAGTAGGTATTTTTATATTCCCCACTTACTAACTAGAGAGCCAAAACCAAATCGATAAGGTCTGGAATCGGGGGTGGTTACTACATGGCCTGCCATTTCTTCTGGTATAGCGCTCCTGGGCTCACTGCAAAAGAGCCGAAATTAGAAAAACCTAGTCATAATTAAGAAGAGTTGTCCCGAATAACCAAAATGTTGACCATTTTGCTGGTCCGCCCCAGACAATACAGTATTTCGTGAAAAATGGCGATGAAGTTCTGGAAGGAGACTGAACCCTTTTGGCCGGTGCCAGAAAAGCTATCGCTGGTCCTACTGCGGGAGAATTAAAGAAGGAGAACGGGCATTACAGAGAGAATGACAAAGCTTTATAATGGCGGCAAGATACTGAGGAGGTACTAGGAAAGCACTTATAAAGAGGAAAAGAGCACTAAGAAAACACAAAGCAACAAAGAAGAAGGCACTAAGAAGGCACCAAAACTGACTAGCTAACATTGGAAAAGACATAAGTAAAGCACGGAGAAAGCAGCAAAAACCCACTAAGAGAGGCACTAAGAAAAACCAAAAAGCAAAAGAAAGACATAAAAAGGCACTAGAAAAACAAAACCAAGGTGGCAAGATCTCTAGAAAAACCTTAAAATGGGATTATGAGGGCACTAAAAAGCCTCCAAAATATACCAAAGAGGCAATACAAACGCACTATGAAACCACTACAGAAGTACTATAAATTCATTGAGAACGGAATTAAAAACCGCAAAGGAAATACCAAGAGAGCTTTTGGGTAATATGGGCTAATTAAGCACAAGGAAGACCCAGAATAACACGAAGAATCACGAAGAAAGAACCCCCTTTAAAAAGAATAAGACAAAGCAATGGCAATGGACATATAGAGGAATAAGAGGCACTAAACAGATACCAAACCGACTATACAAAGTAAATGTAAAGGCCACAAAAGACCCCGAAAAGCGCTATACTAAGAAAGCACTAAGGAAGCTCAAGTAGAGGGCGTATAAAGCACCATAAGCAGTGAGCAAAGTACTAGAAGAACGAAACAGCAAAACAAAAAAGACGAATAAAATAAAAACGGACGAATGAAACAAAAACAGTGCCACGAAAGAAGTCACAAAGCAATAAGAAAGCTTTAAGAAAACACTGAGACGCACCAATCAAGCACATGTAACGCGCTATAAACGGACCAAGAAAAG
Source organism: Metschnikowia bicuspidata var. bicuspidata NRRL YB-4993 (assembly GCF_001664035.1). Lineage (NCBI taxonomy): Eukaryota > Fungi > Ascomycota > Pichiomycetes > Serinales > Metschnikowiaceae > Metschnikowia > Metschnikowia bicuspidata. The sequence goes on along the minus strand of NW_017387732.1, from coordinate 897,505 downwards.
CACTAGGGCAACAAACAAAGCGCTAGTAAAGCTGTGAAAGAATAATAAAAAGACTTAAGAAGGGAATGGTCAGATATTTCAAAAGCACTTTAAAATGTTTTTGAGCACCCCGACACACTCTCAAAGCACTCCATATCACTAAAACGCAATTTCAAAGAACAAGAAAGCGCTATTAAGCTACTGCAAAGCACTACAAAGCACTAAGACAGTGCTACCAAAACACTCGCATGGCATAGAAGACACCACGAGAGCACTACTAGAGCATTTCAAAGTAGTCAAAGTAGTCAAATTTTTATGTGTTTCAAAGCACTCCACAGCACTACCAACAAAATGGCACCACAAATCGCCACACCAAGGCCAAAAAGGCACTAAAAACCACTTCAGAGCACCAAAAACATTTGAATGTATTTCAAAGCGCTCAAATCATGTCCACTCCAAGTCAAGGCACTATAAGTCATTTCAAATCTCTATCAAAGCAGTATCAAATTACAAAACGGGCCTACGACAGCACTTCAAAGCACTACAATGCACTACAATACACATCAGATATTCTGGAGTGTTTCAGAATGTTTAAACCACTACGAGGAATTTCAAAGCATTTCGGAACCACCAAAAATACTACCAGAGTACTTATATTCACTTCAACCCCCTTCAAAACACTATCAAAGCACTCCAAAGCACTCAAAGCCACTAAAACCAGTACAACCTACTACGAAGCACTTAGAAGCCCTTCAAGACACTAGAAGTTACACAAAGTTTTGCAGTGATTAGACAGCTGCAAGCCACCTACATCACTGCAAAGCAAACAAACCACTACAACAAATTTCAAAGTGTTCCTGAGTATTTGAAGAGAACTTACAAATTTCTCAAGGTATCTTGACTTCAGAGAAGTACTGAATTAGCTTCAGGCCACTATCAAAACACCATCAAAAAGGCACTTTTAACCTCTTCAGATAATTATGAAGAATTCTAAAGCACTTTAATCTACCACATTCACTTAGATACTCACAAACTTTCAACCCATTACGAATAATTTCAAAGAACTCAAAAGCATTACACATAATTTTAAAGTTTTAAACCCCTACATTCCACCACAAAGCCCTTTAAAGCACTAAAACAATCAAAGCTTTTTAAATCACTAGACACCACTTCAAAGCACTACAATCACCATCTAAGTAAAACAAAACACTACAATTCACCACAAAGCAAGAACACTACAGCCCACTTCAAGCCACTGCAAACTATTTAAGCCACCACATACTACCTCAAAGCATTTCAAAACACTAAAAAACATTTCGCAGTATTCAACCCCTACAAATCACTACAAACCATTCTAAACTACGACAATTAAGTTCAAAACCGCAGTAATTTCAACACATTTTAAATTAATTCAAGCCACTTCAGAGCACTGCAAAGAATTGCGCAGTATTTTAACCCACCTCAAAGCTTTAAAAAGATATACAAAGTATTTAACCCAGTCCAAACCACCTCAAAGCACTACAAAGTATCTCAGCCACTACAAAGCATTTTAAACCACTACAGATATCACGCAGTATTTAAACCACTACAAACCACCACAATGAACTTTACAGAGTTTCAAAGCCTTTCAAAGGATGTCAATACACTTGAACACACTGCAAACAATTTTGCGGTACTTGAACCCAGTACAAAGCACTTCAAAGCACTAAAGAACAATACAAGTGGCTCAAACACATCAGACCCTGATCTTAATTAAAAGACAGTACTGAGCACTTCAAAGCACTGCAACCACGTCATAGTATTCAAACCACCACAATCCATGTCAAAGCATACAACGCACCTCAAACAACCACAATCCAGAGGACTAGAAAGAACTCCACGGTGCTTCACAGTATTTCATTCCAATTCAATCCACTTCAAAGCACCAGAAATATTCCGCAGTATCTGAAAACCTTTCAAAGTATATCAGTCCACTTCAAAGCACTGCAAATAATTTTGCAGTATTTAAACCCAGTTCAAAGCACTACAAAGCACTACAAAACCATACAAGTGATTCAAACACATCAGACCATGATCTAAACTAAAAGACACTACTAAGCACTTAACGGGGTCATAGTATCTAAACCACACAATCTACTTCAGAGCATACAAGCACTTCAAGCAAGTACAAATAAGCCCATAGCCCGAAAAAAAATTCAGCAGTATATCAAATCATTTCAAAGTACTTCAACCCACTTCAACGCACTGCAAATAGTTTCGCAGTATCTAAACCCAGTTCAAACCACTACAAAGCACTACAAAACCATACAAGTGATTCAAACACATCAGACCATGATCTAAACTAAAAGACACT
>NW_017387732.1:894595-895110 GCF_001664035.1 Metschnikowia bicuspidata var. bicuspidata NRRL YB-4993 | reverse complement strand
ATCTAAACCACACAATCTACTTCAGAGCATACAAGCACTTCAAGCAAGTACAAATAAGCCCATAGCCCGAAAAAAAATTCAGCAGTATATCAAATCATTTCAAAGTACTTCAACCCACTTCAACGCACTGCAAATAGTTTCGCAGTATCTAAACCCAGTTCAAACCACTACAAAGCACTACAAAACCATACAAGTGATTCAAACACATCAGACCATGATCTAAACTAAAAGACACTACTAAGCACTTAACCACGTCATAGTATCTAAACCACACAATCCACGTCAGAGCATACAAGCACTTCAAGCAAGTACAAATAAGCCCATAGCCCGAAAAAAAATTCAGCAGTATATCAAATCATTTCAAAGTACTTCAACCCACTTCAACGCACTGCAAATAGTTTCGCAGTATCTAAACCCAGTTCAAACCACTACAAAGCACTACAAAACCATACAAGTGATTCAAACACATCAGACCATGATCTAAACTAAAAGACACTACTAAGCACTTAACCACG
>NW_017387732.1:880638-894197 GCF_001664035.1 Metschnikowia bicuspidata var. bicuspidata NRRL YB-4993 | reverse complement strand
TTCAGCAGTATATCAAATCATTTCAAAGTACTTCAACCCACTTCAACGCACTGCAAATAGTTTCGCAGTATCTAAACCCAGTTCAAACCACTACAAAGCACTACAAAACCATACAAGTGATTCAAACACATCAGACCATGATCTAAACTAAAAGACACTACTAAGCACTTAACCACGTCATAGTATCTAAACCACACAATCCACGTCAGAGCATACAAGCACTTCAAGCAACTACAAAGAAGTCCAGAGCACTCCAACCGATTCCGCGGCACCTCCAAGTGTTCCAAACAATCCAAACATTGCAAACAATCAAAAATCCCAAACAATCAAAAATCCCAAACAATCAAAAATCCCAAACAATCAAAAATCCCAAACAGTTCCAAACAGTCCCGGTCCCCCAGTCCCCCGTCCCTTCTAATGGCGCCGCCCCAGAAACCTCGCGGCCCCAGCCCCACCGGGCCTCCAGCGCCGCGCGCCCGCCCTGGCCCCGTCCGCGCGCGTTTCCCTGCCCCAGCCCTTTCAGTATCAGATTTCTCAATTCAAGTATGTACGGTACTTCGGGTCCTTGGAATACTACTATTCTCTAAAAACCCTTACGGATAAAAAGAGAGGAAAAAAAAGAGAAGAAAAAAAGAGAGGAAAAAACTCTCCCTGGACGGAAGGTTTTTCCCTTGCCACGTGAGGGATGACGACATGGCGATACCACGTGACAAGCCCTCCCCCCAGGCCCTGCCCCGGGCCCTGCTAGGCCCTGCTAGGCCCTGCTAGGCCCTGCTAGGCCCTGCTAGGCCCTATGCGCGCACCGCCAACGCTCAACTGCCCGCCCACCCCTCCTCCTCGCACCACCTCCCTCCTCCACCTTCTTCCTCCACCTTCTTCCTCCACGCCCACAACATCCCCCACACACACCCAGACCCCCCGCCGCCGCCGCCGCCATGGACCTCCTTCTCGCCGCCGCGCGCTGCGTGCCCTGCGCGCCCGTGTTCGGCCCGCCCGCCGTGGCACTCAACGGCCACACCTACTCCGTGCTCCGGCTCCTCGGCGAGGGCGGCTTTTCGTACGTCTACCTCGTGGCGCCGCGCGACGACCCGGCGCAGCGCTACGCGTTGAAGACGCTCCGCTGCCCGTACGGGCGCGACGACGCCACGTTCCAGGCCGCGGCGCTCGAGGTCCAGAACTACCTCCGCTTTGCCGCGGTGGGCTCGCCCCACATCATCCGCCCCGTTGCCGAGGCCGTGGTGGCCGAGCCCGGCGGCGCCTCCGCCTTCCACGTGTTGCTCCCCTACTACGAGCGCTCGTTGCAGGACGTGTTGGCCGCGCACGTGCTCGGCGGCTCGGCCATGGCGCCGCCGGACGTGGCCCGCGTGTTCGTGGGCATCTTGCGCGGCGTGCAGCGCATGCACCGCTACCGGCGGCCCGCGGGCGCCGTGCCCGAGCCGGCGCCGGGCACGGAGGCATCGCCCATGCTAGGCGTTGCCGCCGCCACGGCCGCCACGGAGTTGGCCGAGTTGGCCGAAGAGTGCCCGTACGCACACCGCGACCTCAAGCCCGCCAACGTGATGCTCGCGGCGGACGGGCGGCCCGTGTTGGCGGACTTGGGCTCGTGCCGCCCGGCCCGCGTGCACGTGGCGCTGCGCCAACAGGCGCTTGCGCTCGCGGACTACGCCCAGGAGCACTGCACGCTCGCGTACCGGGCGCCGGAGCTCTTGGACGTGGCGCTGGACGCGTGCATCAGCGAGGCCTCGGACGTGTGGTCGCTCGGCTGCGTGTTGTACGCGTGCTGCTTCGGGCTCCTGCCGTTCGAGCGCATGGAGCGCGACCAGGGCGCCAGCTTGCGCTTGGCCGTGTCGCAGGGCCGCTACGAGATCCCGCGCGACACGCGCGGCCTCCTGCCGCAGCTCTTGGCCGTGATCCGCCTGTGCTTGGTCGTGGACCCGGCCCGCCGCCCGTCCGTGGACGTGCTTCTCGAGCGCTGCTTGCTGCTCCCGGAGAGTGCGGCCGCCTCGGCTGCGGAGACGGTGGCTGGGGACGGGCCGGGCGGGGCTTGCTGAGATAGCCTGCTGAGATAGCTTGCTGACATCGCTTGCTGACATCGCTTGCTGACATAGCTTGCTGAGATAGTTTGCTGGAATGGCCTGCTGAGATAGCTTGCTGAGATAGCTTACTGAGATAGCTTGCTGACATAGTTTGCTGACATAGCTTGCTGAGTCTTCTTGCTGACATCGCTTGCTGACATAGCTTGCTGAAACAGCCTGCTGAGATAGCTTGCTGAGTCTTCTCGCTGAGTCTTCTCGCAACAGGCTCGCTGACTCGCTGACACGGCTCGCTGAGAAAGTCTTTGGCGCCCCGCATTGCCTGGGGCTGCGCCCGGTGGGCCTTCCTCGGCGTGCTGTCGGCACGTCAATGTTGCGAGTGCACAGCCGGTGTTATCAAATGGCATCCCTGTCCCCGAGACTCAATGGCCAGAGCTCATTCGGTACAAGCCTTCTTGCCCACTCCCCCAATATCCACCACGGCTAGATCAACAGGGCTACATTTCCGCGTCGGCTGCGTGGCCCGTGCTGTCTGTAAGCACAACGCCCGCGTCAGTCCCAACGCATCTCTTCCTCACAAGCCGTGTTTCTTCACTCTTCAGCTGCGATTCCACGCCCTGCCTATGCGCGAGAAAAAGCTGCCCAGCCTTGAAACATGAATCAGACTGCTGCCGTACTCAACGCCTTCGCGCCAGCACACATTCCCACTGCATACGAACCCTTGGCTTTCCAACATCTCCTTCTCAGAGCTCTGGCCCGTCGGGGCTCATGGAGTCGACCGGCTGATCTCAGATGCCCTCAGAGTTCGCCTCGATCAGGTTTCTACTGCTACGGTGCCTGCGTCATTCACACCCAGAATGTCTGCCTTCAAACCCGCATACTTACTGGCATTGGCTCCGGTCTCCCGGCACCCAAACGTCTACATCCCGGTCGCGTCGGAAAATGCCTTCACTCACTACAGGCTGCCACCAGAAATGGTACGGAGAGAGCAATTGGGGGTATCCCCGATCTACACACCGCCCCAGTGCGCTCAGCCTGATTTGGTATCTTGTGCACCAATCCAATGCCCCCGGCCTGCACACACGCTGGGACGTCCGCAGCACTAGACCAATATTATGGCGACATCGAATGGTGTCATCCAAGTGCTGGGGAATCGTCTTTTGCCAGAAACGTGTTTTCGACCGCCCCTCTAGCGCTCCATCAAGACACCCCGTCGCAGGCCGTCTGCTAAAATATGACCAAATTCCAGAGGGGAGAGCTCATGGAGGGCTGGAACGACTGCCCTATCCCGGTTCCCGCATCCAATAGCGGGGCCCCGTCTGCTTCGGCCACGCTGAAGGCAAGGAAACGCATGTATCGCTTGTCTGCTGTTGGCGGCCTGCAGAACTCCAGCGAGAGCTCGGTGGCCAGCAGCACACGGAGCCTGATGATGCCTCCCATCCCTTCCACTCTACCCCCACCAGCAACCACGGCCCCAAAAGCGGCAGCCCTTGATGCGCAGCCGGAAGAAACAAAAGAGCCCACGACGGACTTCTCGGCATGCGAAACCAAGCTACGAGGCTTGGTGGAGTCTGCCGAGATTCCGCTCAGGGAGAAAGAATTCTTCACCAAGCGACTCGTGGACGTGTTCCCGTCGCTTGCCTTGCCGCACAAGCAGTTCATCTCTCAAGTCGTCGATGGCATAGTGGCCAAGGAGCCCAGCGGGACACTCAAGACGCGGGTCTTGAACTACATGATGGTCAACAGTGGCGTCAGCGTCTGGGGCGTGCCCTTGAAGAAGCTCGTGGAGACGCTCAAGTAGAATTGGACTGTGTAGCACGCAATCAAGCACGCCCGTGGTTGTTGAGTATTCCTTTTTCAGATTGTAATTACTATACACACATAAACTTCGAAGAACTGCGAGCGTCCTCGCAGCCAGCGCCGCGTCTAGAGGCGGCGGCGCCGGCCCAATGAATACAGAGCCCAGGCCTGGAGTGGCACAGGGATTAGGCCAGACCATGGCGAGACGACGCAGAGCCGCAAGGTGCTTATGATACCAGAGAAGCTCCGCGAGAAGCGCACGCGGGACGCGCTTACACGCGCTTTCTCCTTCCGATTTGGGCCTGGAAACCCGTCTTGATGCTGGACACGGATCTGGTGGAGCAGCACGCCTTACAGCTCAAGAAATGCAATCTGTTGGCGGACTCCCTCTTCAACTCGGTGTTCATGGACTTGCAGGTCTTGCACGTGACGTACTCGATGATGTATCTTCTCAACACAGACTCCATCTGCTTGGGCTGGAACTTACCCTTCAACACCAAGCGCTTCTCTCCGTCAATGGACCCGGAGGTACCCAACTCGGCAAACAAAAACTGGATCAAGTGCTCCGGGTTCCGCTGCAACACAGTGGCGATGTCCTGCACGTTGGCGAAAAGCGTCTTCTTGGAGCCCTCTCTCTGGCACACTGGTGGCGGGATCTTGAACTTGGGCCCGCTCCTGTCGCCGGCCAACTCCGGGTTGTTCTGCTTCAAAATCGTGAAGAAACGCAGCAAGAGGTCCCCGTATGGGAGGCCCAACTTGGCCTGCGCCAGCGTCTCCTCGGTCTCCACAGACACGGTGCCCGCGGTTTCGTCGAGCCCGGCCTCCTCCAAAGCATGGTCGAATTCCGAAGCAGTGGCCAGTTTGGCGGACTTCTTTTTCTTTTTCTTCAACCCCAAGTCGCCTAGCGACTCGCTAATTTCGTCCACGGATAGCGCGGAGCCGTCGGCAGCAGACTCGTCGACGCCGTCGGCAGATTTCTTGGCCTTTTTCTTCTTTTTCAAGCCGGCAAACATGTCGTCCATGTCGGCGGGTGCGGGCGTGGAGGACGCGGCCGCGGCGGCGTCGTCGTCGGTCTTCTTCGACTTCTTTTTCTTTTTCAAGCTGGGGTCAAATCCCAAGTCACTCATTTCGGGGGTGTTTCCGGGGTGTTCTGTGTGTGTTTGGCGGAGCTGAAAGACGGCTTTCTTCTACTTTTTTTTCAGGCTAAAGATCGGCTACGCACTTTTTTTTTTGCTCCGAGGCTTTGGGCGGCGCACGCCCCGCACTGGGGCCTGAGACTGGGTGTGGACTATCTCTGGACATGGTCGGAAATTTGGAGCTCGGGGGGCTGCCCGGGTGTGCCCGGGTCTGTGCCTTGGTTTATGCTTGTAGTCTTTTTTGCTTGGATGGCTGAGCGTAAAGCTGGGAGATTTGTGTATGGTGCTTAGGGGCGAATGCTATGGGTAATTAATATGTGTGTTAATTATGGGTGATTCTATGGTGCCCACCGTGCGTGCTGGCGATGGGTAATTATTATGGGTATACTGTGGATACTAGTTCTGGATGATCACTATGGGCTTTCACTATAGGCACTATTTATGTGTATAAATATGTTTGTCTTTTTGGTGATTACTATGTGTGTTGATTGTGGGTGATTATAGTGTGGTGCTCACTATGCGTGCCGGCGATGGGTGATTCCGATGGTTGATCAGGGACAATTACTGTGTTGAATACGGGCACTTACTATTTATGATATTTTGCTTGTGATTATAATGCTTAATTATATGTCTTTATTCTGTCTTACTTGGAGTGATTGCTACGTAGTTTAAATACAGATGATGACGTCTTTTATATACCGGTGAAAACTGTGGTGGTCACTATAGCTTCTGTAGGTCATCACTATGTGCTGAATATGTGTATGTGATGTGTCTTAGGTCCACGTGACTACTATATCACTCAACTTAGATATTTTTTCTATGCATCAACTATGTTGCCATTGGGTCAAATACTACGTATGTTGATTATGGACGATTATGTATCTCACTCATGGGTGATCATTATGGGCTCTCACTATGGCACGCCTTTACGGGTACTCACTATGTCTTAATTTGGGATGATTGCCGTGTGGCTCTGAGAAATTAAGATTTGTTTCTCTCATTGGAACTATTTGTGTATCACCCATATTCCAGTATTAATTATGTGTTGATTATGGGAAATTCATGCAGTTATTAGTGCTCCCTATGATGCTCATTACGGTGCCCACTATCTCTATGGGTGCTCACTGCTTAAGTTAGAACAAGGGACACTAGAGCTGATCTTTGTCACTCTCGGGTGAAGGAAGACGAAAACAATGCATGCTTCTGGCTTGGCTTTGATACACACGTCCCATGGGACTCATCATATAATCGGCAGTCGGCTCCGCCCGTGTCCCAGAACATTTGCACCCACGGATCCAAATCATATATTTTGCCATATAAGCAGTAAAACCCAGGCACGTCTGTTTTTCGAAAAGTCCCAAAATCCCACATACTTCTCTATATCCATGATAATCGCATTTAAGCGGCCATATACTGAGAAATATATAAACCCGTACGGCTCCGCCTGCGACATTTTCTGTGATAAGGCTCATCCTAATTATGCCTGTTCCTGTGCAACTGATGACTCTTCCCCAATACTTATGACCAGCCCTTAGGACTATTTTCACGTTGAGGTAAAATTTCCTATTTCTCTCTGGAGCATGAAGTGGTTCCATAGGCTACGTGTTCCAAGCCTTGTGTTGAACCTGTGCCTCGGTTATCTTGGCCGACCGCACCCAATCATGATAGATGAAACCAGTGTGGACCTCAGCTAGCACCTCACAAATTCTTGTGAAAAAGCTGCCTATTGATAAAAGGAGTGTGCTTTACTTATGTGGTAGGGAAGTGACCTGGAAACGTGTCTCAGCTATATTGCTTCTAAACTCTCAGAAAAAGCGCTTCTTTCAGAGCTGAGAACACGTCACGCGTTGTTAGCTTTCTAAAAAATCGATTTTGAACTCAGGAGATATTGAAATGTTTATACCTGAAGACTGCGGCAACCTTCGGATACTGTGCATCCCAAACTACGGTTCCTGTTCAATACTAGCTCCTCGTATTTGGTATTTCTTCACTTTCTGGAGCCGCGGAATGTAATCATTCATATTCGTAATTACTTCCAAATGGTGTGACTTGCTGATCATACAGCAGCTCAAAGATCAAGTGTCTTTACTACACGCGAGTGTCTGCTCCTCTTTTAGGGAGAACCATCTTCTCGTAAGGACCTTATAAACAAAAGCCCAACATCACTGATCTCACTCACGGATACAAGACAGGGTGCTTCAAGGTAGACGCCCTCCATAAACACTATGAATTCAACGCAGCATCTAGGGTTTCGGTCAGATATTTTTATTTGCACGATTTGAAATCATGCTTTGGGCTCTCCCCAATTTATTTGTATTCCTTAGCCAAAAAGCTATGGATCTCATTCATGGTGCAATATGTCAAAATCACCCGATTCCAAATACCTCAAAGATTTTCCGTAACTTATTGAAACAGCCAGAAAAACCGAAATACTCTATTGAGGCAAAAGCTTCTGAATGCGAAAGTCAATTCAAATGCCAAAGCGATTGCTGAGATTCGTAGTTGTCTGGTCATTGTAGTTTCTTCCAGGCCAACTTCAAATCGTGCTCACAGATCTGATTTCCCGCGATGCAGCTACGTGTCACGTTTCTATACGTACATCTTCTTTCACACAGATGAGCTGTTTGCTTTAACATTTATGCAAATTTCACACTCCATAGCTCTGCGACATCCTGAAAGGTTTGACGATCCTGCTCATTAAAAGCGCATAATTCAGGATTCAGCTGACTTTTCTTGGTCCGAACCTCCAGACTTTTAAAGTACTGACCTCGTGAACGAGGTCATGCTCAGATTAATGGTAAAACCAAGAACAAATCGAAGATTTTTTGGAAGACTATTATAGCCTGTCTGTTCAAAATCATGCGGTGTTATTGGTCTTGAAATTTCAGGCCTTAGCGGCTACCCATCCGCTTGCAAAAAGTCTTTCACAGCCAAGGGATATAATTCGACAGCTGGGAGAACCTGAATTCATCAAGACACACAGCTGAGAGTCTGGCGTCGAACTAAAGATCAAACAAAAACTGGAGCCGCTTTTATTTTTAGCAAGCAAGTCAACTTGAAAATACTCCCTCACAGATCCACTGAATGGTTTCAACCATTGGGTGCAAATTTGGGCGCCGCCCTCATCCTTCAAGACCTATCTTCATCTCACCGTAGCCAGGAGTGACCTCTCCAAAGCTAGTCAAGTATCTATGTGACGCAAAAACCATGAAAAGCATCCCCGCCAGTTGGCACTCTCATAAGATCACTCTATAATCGTCATCATCAGTTAATTTGCCTGTAAAAGATAATTGGACATCACTGAATTTTCAGGACTAACTTATTTAACTGTACTGGGGCATAAAAAACCAGTGATGTGCTTCGCGAGAATCTTACTTCCTGGGATAAAGACTCATGAACTGATTTCTGCCTCAATTTCAGCTGCTCAAAGAGATTGGGGCATGGGAACACTGGAAGTATCAGGAAAGAGTGTTCGAAGTACGAGCCTGTATCAAAACCGGTTTTTTAAGGTATTTTTGTGTGAGGCAGCGGGGCAATACCTGAATTTTGTTTTCCTTTTCTTCAAACAACACGTTCTAGAAAGGTTTATACCACACTTTGCCCAACACTGAGGGTTTTAGTCTGATAGAATGTGTAGCTTTTTTGATATTATTACAAATCATTTTCTCTCTTCAATCTTTTAAAAATCCAGCCGATTGATTGTTAAATTATGGCCACTCTTGCTCATTGTGGCAACACAGTGGGCACGGCAGAAAACATGTTATAATTCATTCTATTGAACATGTAATTTGATGCAATTATGTACACCGGTCTCTCTTGTTTCAAGAACTTGTTGGGATTATCAACACCTTTCGCTTGAGTCATGACTCAAAGTTATAATATGCGCAGCAGACAAACTAAGAATACTTTAGAAGCCAAAGTCAAGTGTAAACTGCCGAAAGTCTTGGATTAACACAGTTGTTTCATTGTACTACTTGGTACAGTTTTAATGTAATAATCGCTGAATAGAATTTTCCTGCAAACATTCTAAAACTTCCTAACCCACCGGATGACTTCTTTGCTTTTATTTCGACCTAATTACATAAGAAAAAAATGAAAAAAAAAAACAGGAAATGCTAAATATTTTGCATGACCTATTGCCTCGCCTCAATCTTCTCAATTTGGTGGGTGTTATTTTACATTCTCATGCAAACTGGCAGAATAGACGAGAATTATATCGTCATTTTTCAAAGACTAATTCTCAAAAGATAATTTTATTAAAAATTTTTAAGGTCTGAAAAAATCGGGGACCTGAGCTGACTAGTAGCATTGTCGAACGACTTTGATACCTTGAAGCGACCCACGAGTACATCAAGCAACTGTAGTCATATATTGATACCTGCTATTTAGACGATAAAACATGAAATCCCTGTGTCAAATATAGATAATAGTTATGACATTTTGATTATTTGTTTTTAGAATACCATTGACTTGAACGATTATTTCAAGACGTCTAAGGTATGGAGGTAAAATCTTCAATACCGATGAAACCACAAAATAAATTCTCGTATATGAATTGGATTGCGACGTCAAAAACATTTTGAATAAGTTTAGCTATTACTTTTGTATATTGTATTAAATTTTTAGTTTTGATAAAGCTTGCTAATCTTTTCAATCATCACTTTTTAGTATGAATGTCACGTTTGTCCGATGACCAACACTTTTATCTAAAAAAATGTATTTATAAGGCTGGCTATGCGCCACCAATTTTCTCGACGAGCTAGATTGAGCAAAATTTGCTCACTAATTCGAGACGACCTTGGCCTCCAGAAAAAAATTGACGGTAAGTAAGTCAACAATGTAATTTGATAGGGTTTCAGGAAGACTTCTAAAATTAACTGAAGCAAAAGAACTGCTCAGAAGACACAATGCAGTCAATCTCGGACTAAATTTAAATATCTGCAGATATGCGTCAACTATAAATTAAAACAAGTGTCGCCTTAAGTTGCTTTTTGGATATCAAAGTATAGTCTCCCGAAATGAATGTTCTTGTCACCTTCTCTCTCTTCGCTTTTCCGATTGGATTATATGGATGACTCATTAAAAATTGCGTTCATTGGATGTTCTGGAGAAACAATTCAACTGTACACCACAGCTTCTGAATTCCAAGTAGATGAGACTATATCAGCAAATAATCTCTTCATGAGGATCGATTCCTCGGGGAAGCTTTTCATGTCTGAAGTGGCAGACAATGAACTTTCTGTGGCTCGTATAGGTAATTATGATCACTTGTTTTCCAAGGCCGGAGACTCATTTGTGGTCTGCGAAGACGATCTGATTCGCCAGAATACAAGATGTGCGGGACAACAGGAAGTCAAGCTTGTGTTTTATGGAGAAGTGGTATAACCTGATACAAAGTCATCGCAGGCGTTCCTAAAGCCCCTCAAGATGATCATTCATATTAAATATCTATTTGGTATAGTTTTAAGCTGGTATTAGTCTGTTCAAATGCCAGAATTGTTTTTCACAATATAGTATGTATACACTTGTCATCTGACGTGTAAGCACCTTTTAAAATAGAAAGAACAACAATCTTGACATTCCTGTTGCGAATAGCTGATGTATTTATTGTTATGTAGAGATGGTCGTGGAGTGCAAGTTTGATATTATCTCAGGCGAAAGTTTCTTTTCCTTTGCTCTTGAGTAGTACAGCGGGACGCCTATATCTTTGTCACAGCTTAACGTGCGTTTCGCAGTTAATGCAACAAGAATAAAACTGCGATAGCGATCACATGAGTGTTGCTCGTATCTCAGAAATATCAACAGCAGGAAACCTCGAGGCTTTTTCACTTTTGAGAAAAGCCACTGTAGAATCTTTGTAACTATTCCTTCACTATAGGGCACTCCTTTCTTGGTCAGACCCCGTAAATCCATTGGGGTTTTTGACCTATATACTCGAAATGTTTACTAGTATAAACATTCTGTGGGTTTCCAGCATGAATTGTGATTTTTCGTTGCTGAAATCATAGCTCAATAACGAGCACCTTTTCAATACATGATACGTGCAGAATCCGATGTCATAGGAAATTTTACACGGCCAGAAAATTTCCACAATTTCAGTAAGACAGGAAATTATTCTATCAAAAAGTAAATTCACTCATTTATGTAAGGCCCAAAAATTTCAGTTCTACACCGCAAACTACACGACCTCCACAGACGGAAATATAGTGCATGGAAAATGTCATTACGCCGAAAGGTGAAGGTAGAAAGGCACACGCGGTATTCTCTCTACAATATAAGAATTCCAGCGTAAGGGAAACAAACTTTCAAGTCTTAATGAAAGCCCAAAGTCATCTGAGCAGTGCGGATTCTGTTCCAGATCATTCACTCGAATTACTCCCATGCTAAATCCAAGCAGTTTGCAAATTTAGGCAGGCAATCATGATGAACCAATTTGACAGACTGATACCAGCCATACAATCCGGCGTCAGTTCGGCGTCGATAAACATTTAATGTAAAAATCAAATCTTAGTACTTGGAGATGTCAATGTAAACAGGGGATATATGCAAAAAGGTCAACAGTCAGGCAGCCCATGAATATTAAATGTCAAGACATACAAAGAGTCAAGAAATGTGGAAAGGTGACATACATACTTCCAGAAAAGAAAAGCAAGTTAATGTAGACAGTCAATGGATCAGACAATAGAAGACCGGCTGAAAGAGGCAGTCAATAAACACGAACAATGAAGCAGAATATCAATGAAGAGACTTTCAATTTGAAAGAGTACAAATACAGCAGTCTATACACACAGAGTGTCAATAAAAAAAAGAGGGACAATAAAACAGAGTGTCAATGAACAGAGTGTCAATGAACAGAGTGTCAATAAGCAGAGTGTCAACAAAATAGAGTGTCAGCAAAATAGAGCGTCAACAAACAGAAGATCAATAAACAGAAGATCAATAATCAGAATACGAATAGAATAGAGCGTCAATAAAGCAGAGCGTCAATACAGCCGAGGAACAATAGAACACAGTGCCAATAAAAGAGATTGTCAATAAGTTAGAGTGTCAATAAAACAGAGCATTAGAAAACAGAGCATTAGAAAACAGAGCATTAGAAAACAGAGCATTAGAAAACAGAGCATTAGAAAACAGAGCATTAGAAAACAGAGCATTTGAAAAACAGATTCGAGAACCAGAGCATCGATGAAATAGAGCGTCAATAAATAGTATGTCAATCAAACAGAGCGCCAATACAAGACCATCTATCAAACACAATGCAATATACAGAAACCAAACACGCACGTCTTCCAGGCCCAGCACCGCCATCGACTTGACAGGCCCCATACAAGCTCGGCACAGCACCAGCCCCAGACACTGTAAAGGCCGCGTGCTGGCTACGGCAGGCGCACGTGGGCATGTATATATGTGTTTTGTCTCGTCACGAGCAGGCAGAGTATTGCGGGCAGTCACGCTGTCTACACAGGCGTCCCAGGGCAAGCATCGGATAGGCCTAAAGCAGCAAGTTCTTGGTCAGCTTCTCGACGTCGGCGACCTTCTGGGCAGCTTCGAGCGCGGCCGCAGCCTGCCTGTCGATGTCGTGCGACTCGAGGCCCGGGGTGTAGGTGATTTTGGTATCTGGGCCCAGGTCGTCGACCTGAATGGTCTCCTCCGGGGCGAACTCGCGCAAGATCCAGTTTTCCACTGCGGTCTGGCCGTTCCTCTCTGCCTCGAAGAGCGCGTCGTGGCTGGCCAGGTTCTTCGCGTAGACGTCTGCGGCGTACTTTTGCACGAGCAACTTGACGATGTCCAAGTGGCCGTTGTACGCGGCCCAGTGGAGCGGCGTGTTGCCGGTGTCGTTCTTGGCGTTGGCCAAGTCCACGGCCTGGGCGTGGGGGACCAACGAGAGCAAGTATTGCACGACGGCAAGGTGCCCGTTGGCCGCGGCCATGTGCACGGGCGTGCTCAAGGTGATTTCGTCGCGGATGGACGGAAGAAACGAGCCGGGGATGATCTGCGAGAAGACCTCGCGGAGGTAGTCGAGATCGCCCTCTCTGGCGTCGTAGATGATGGCGTCCTGTTCTTCCTGGGAGAGCGAGGTGGCCATGGTGGAGCGGGGATCAACGGGCGGAGATTCGGTGGCGAGTCCGGGGGTAGCGGTGACTGTTTCGTGAATGATGATGACGAGTCCGGCGATGGGCTTCAACGACTGGCTCGATGACTAGATTCGGCGAGAAGCTTCAAGTGGATAAGGGACGCCTTCAGCTAGGAGTCTTTGTTCAGTAGATTCGCGAGTTCAGCAGTAGCGTCCAATTGGTTTAGGAGAAGCTTCAACTAGGATGGTAGCGGAGCTAGTATAGTAGTGAGACTAGGATGGTAGTGGAACTAGTATGGTAGTGGAACTAGTTCAGTCTTTTCGCTAGTTCAGTAGTCTTTGTTTCAAATAGCTCAATAATAACCTTCAACCAGCTCAGTAGCTTCACTAGTTTAGTAGATTCGACTAGTTCAATAATAACCTTCAACTAGTTCAGTAGATTCAACTAGTTCAGTAAATTCAACTAGTTCAGTAGTTTCAACTAGTTCAATAATAACCTTCAACCAGCTCAGTAGC